>NC_134545.1:37027735-37029462 GCF_050624435.1 Tenrec ecaudatus
TAGGGTTAGGGTTAGGGTTAGGGTTAAGGTTAGGGTTAGCTTTAGGGTTAGGGTTAGGGTTAGGGTTAGGTTTAGGGTTAGGTTTAGGGTTAGGGTTAGCGTTAGGGTTAGGGTTAGGGTTAGGGTTAGGGTTAGGGTTAGGGTTAGCGTTAGGGTTAGGGTTAGGGTTAGGGTTAGTGTAAGGGTTAGGGTTAGGGTTAGGGGGAGGGTTAGGGTTAGGGTTAGCGTTAGGGTTAGGGTGAGGATTAGGGTTAGGGTTAGGGTTAGGGTGAGCATTAGGGTTAGGGTTACGGTTAGGGTTAGGGTAAGGCTAGGGTTAGGGTTAGCGTTAGCATTAGGTTTAGGGTTAGGGTTAGGGTTAGGGTTAGTGTTAGGTTTAGGGTTAGGGTTAGGGTTAGGGTTAGGGTTAGACGTAGGTTTAGGGTTAGGGTTAGGGTTAGCGTTAGGGTTAGGTTTAGAATTAGGGTTAGGGATAGGGTTAGGGTTCAGGTTAGGGTTGCGTTAGGATTAGGGTTAGGGTTAGGGTTAGGGTTAGGGTTAGCGTTAGGGTTAGGTTTAGGGTTAGGGTTAGCGTTAGGGTTAGGGTTAGGGGTAGGGTTAGGGATAGGGTTAGGGTTAGGGTTAGGGTTAGGGTTAGGGTTAGGGGTAGTGTTAGGGTTAGGGTTAGCGTATGCGTTAGGGTTAAGGTTAGGGTTAGGGTTAGCGTAAGGGTTAGGTTTAGCGTTAGGGTTAGGGTTAGAGTTAGGGTTAGGGTTAGGGTTAGCGTTAGCGTTAGTGTTAGGGTTAGGGTTAGGGTTAGGGTTAGCGTTAGGGTTTGGGTTAGGGTTAGCGTTAGCGTTACAGTTAGGGTTAGCGTTAGCGTTAACGTTAGGGTTAGGTTTAGGTTTAGCGTTAGGGTTAGGATTAGGGTTAGGGTTAGGGTTAGGGTTAGGGTTCGGGTTCGGGTTAGGTTTTGCGTTAGGGTTAGGTTTTGGGTTAGGGTTAGGTTTAGGGTTAGCGTTAGGGATAGGGTTAGGGTTAGGGTTAGGGTTAGCGTTAGCGTTAGGGTTAAGGTTAGGTTTAACGTTAGCCTTAGGGTTAGGGTTAGGGTTTGGGTTTGGGTTATGGTTAGCGTTAGGTTTAAGGTTAGGGTTAGGGTTAGGGTTAGTGTTAGGGTTAGGTTTAGGGTTAGGGTTAGCGATAGGGTTAGGGTTAGGATTAGGTTTAGGGTTAGGGTTAGGGTTAGGGTTAGCGTTAGGGTTAGGGTTAGGGTAAGTTTTAGGGTTAGGGTTAGGGTTAGGGTTAGGGTTAGCCTGAGGGTTAGGGTTAGGGTTAGCGTTAGGGTTAGGGTTATCGTTACGGTTAGGGTTAGGGTGAGGGTTAGGGTTAGGGTTACCGTTAGGGTTAGGGTTAGGGTTAAGGTTAGGGTTAACGTTAGCCTGAGGGTTAGGGTTAGGGTTTTGGTTAGGGTTATGGTTAGCGTTAGGGTCAAGGGTAGGGTTAGGTTTAGGGTTAGTGTTAGGGTTAGGGTTAGGGTTAGGGTTAGCATTAGGGTTAGGGTTAGGGTTAGGGTTAGGTTTTGGGTTAGGGTTAGGGTTAGCGTTAGGGTTAGGGTTAGGGTTAGTTTTAGGGTTAGGGTTAGGGTTAGGGTTAGGTTTAGGGTTATGGTTAGGTTTAGGGTTAGCGTTAGGGTTAGGGTTAGGGTTAGGGTTAGGGGTAGGTTTAGGGTTCTGGTTAGGGTTAGGGTT
>NC_134545.1:37029562-37097062 GCF_050624435.1 Tenrec ecaudatus
AAGTCTATGGGAGGGCAGTCCTGTTCCACACTGTGACCAGCAGGGGGACTCCAGGGATAAGGGATGTTTTAAGGAGGTGTTTTCCAAAATGTGGTTCCCAAATTGGCAGCTTCAGCCTCACCGGGAATTACTTGTTAGCATTGCAAACTAAAGAGAGCCACCCCAGACCTGCAGAACCCCAGAGCCAGCAGTCTGTACTAAGGGGTGACCATGGCACTTCTGATGCAGGCTACAGCCTAAAAACACTGCTCTAGGGCAGACCAAATACCCAAAGTGGACACCAGTACAGAAAGTCAAAATTGGCACCAGTCCTATGCGGGCCGCAGGCTGTCACTCTCTGCTAAGGCCAGGTCACCCCCTCTGCAGTGCCTGAGCTTCCTTCCTCACTCATCTCACCGGTGACCAGGTACTTGCCATCAGGAGAGAAGGCAAGGGCAGTGATTGTTTTCCTGAAAGGAATCGGGCAGGCTAAAGAGGAACACTGGCAGCCTGGCCCAGGTCTGGCCTCTCACAGTCCCCTCTCAAAACAAGGGCAGCAAACCCGCCGTCTCTGTGCTGCTTTCCTCGCATGCCTGGGGCCCAACAGGGCCCAATGCCACAGAGAAGCAGGTGGCACCCCTCTGGCCGTCCCTGGGGAAAGGTGGCACTCCCCAAAGCCCCAGAGCCCATTTACCTGGAGCTGTTGAGGATGTGGTGCTGCTTGTGTTTCTGGGGGTTGAAGAGCACAACCACACACCTGGGGAGAGGGAGAGGGAGAGGGAGAGTGGAGCACAGACTTAGCACCCCACCTCAGCGGCCCAGCCCAGAGGACCCCACGTTGCCAGAGTGCAGCTGGCTTCTGACAGCACTCTTCTGCCTTTCTCCCCTTCTGTAGCCACACACGGCGCAAGGTCCTGTAGGGAGCCCTGCTTGCCCAGTGCTCTGTGCACCAGCACCGTCGGGACATGCCCCATAGCGATGGGGTGGCCGGTCTTCCCAGAGCTCTTGTCCCTACCCCAGGGCAGAGGGTAGAGAGAAGGATGCACATGATTTGGGTAAGAACAGGTCTCAGCTGTGGCCTTGTTTACAGACCTGGTTTCCAGGAGAGAGTGGGATCTCTCATGTCTGCACCCATGTGTGTACTTGGCAAGAGCTAGCCCACCACATGTTGGATGAGGAAGCAAGTGGAAGGTCAGGGCCCAGGGCCAGGCCTGCAGGGAGACTAAGTGGGATGGAGGGGCAGAAAACTGCCTGAGGGAGGGAACTTCATGGAGTTGCTGGCCCACGTCAGACTCTTTAGCCCAAAGAGCCTGAGCAGCGCCATTCTAACAGCCTCCAGGCTCCCTCTCCAGTCAGGCAGCAAGGCTGGGTGAGATTGGATGGACACTGAAATTCAAGAGTGAACTCGAGAGAGGGAGGCAGGTAAGAGTCAGGGACAAGGAGCTGGGAGCCAACAGCTCGCCAGTGTCTCAGGGGCCGTGGCGCTCAGCAGGTTTAGGCCCTCTGCCCAGCTGTCCCCTCTCTTCATTAGCGCTATGCCTACTAATTGCTATTAGCTGGCCACAGCAAGCCTGGAACCTGCTCCGCCAGGTAAGGGGGTTGACTGGGTAGATGGGGGAGAGACTCAGTAGAAGGCTATTTGTCCCAACCCTGCCTTTTACAACAGGAAGCAGACCGCAGGACCCGCATCTGGACCCCACTGCTTGCAGATGGGAGCAGGAGGTGCCGCACAGGGCTTGGTCTCTGCTGCAGACAGAGGCCTCCGGCTTGGCTCAATGAGCCAGTTCGCTATGCAAATTCCACTGTCAACTAGGGATTCTGGGATCTTGGAGGTACACCAGGTAAGCTCACAGCTGGCTACCAGGCTGATTGACAGCCTTAGAAGCCTGAGCAACACCCTCTTCTCCTCAGAGCCCCTCCCCTCCAATCCTTTTTCACCCTCTTTTTCTTTGTTCTCTTTTTTATCCCCTTTCTCTCTTTAAACCGATTTGAAGACCGCTGCTCTCCACATTCCTTGAATGAGAAAAACAAGATGACCTTAGAAACACGCAGACACACACCTGCCCAGTTGCTCTGAAGGAGAGTCTAATACATGGGACTGGCCTAACTCCTCTAAAACAGAGCTGCCTGCACAGAGGATGAAAGGAAGGTATTCAAACACTCAACCACATTCACTGTCACTGAGTCGATTCTGACTCACAGTGACCCCGCAGAACACAGCAAAACCGCCCCTGTGGGTTTCCGATACGAACTATCTAGGGGACCAGAAAGTGTCATCTTTCTCCTTTGGAGTGCCTGGTGGGGTCTAGCTGCTGTCCTTGCCGTTAGAACCCCAACACAGAACCATGACACCCTCAGGTATCTGGGAGTCCAAAATTGAGAGATAAGGACCACTAAGGAACAGAGCCAGGGCTCACAAACAGGGCTTCTGATTTCGGGTCCTTTTTACACACACACACACACACACACACACACACACAGACAAACCTTTGCAGAATCTCTTGAGTGCTTCTGACGTCATGTCCTTGGTACACACACACACACTCTTGCAGAATCTCTGGAGGGCTTCTGACTTCATGTCCTTTTTACGCACACACACACACACACACACACACACACACACACACATGGATGCATCCTTGCAGAATTTCTGGATGGCTTCTGATTTTTGTCCTTTTTAAACACACACACACACACACACACACCGTTGCAGAATCTCAAGAGGGCTTCTGATTTCGGGTCCTTTTTACACAGATATACACACACACACACCCTTGCAGAAACTCCAGAGAGTTTTTGAATTCCTGTCCTTTTTAAACAAACAAAACCATACACACACAACCTGTTAGTATCTATGGAGGGCTTCTGACTTCATGTCCTTTTTATACACACACACACACACACACACCCTTGCAGAATCTCTAGAGGGTTTCTGAATTCTTTTCTTTTTTACACACACACGCACACACACTCACACCCTTGAAGAATCTCTGGAGGCCTTCTGACTTCATATCTTCTAACACACGCATACACACACACAAGCACCTTTGCACAATCTCTGGAGTGCTTCTGACTTCATTTCCTCTTTACACACACACACACACACACATGCTTGCAGGATCTCTAGAGTGCTTCTGACTTGGTGTTCTTTTTACACACACACACACACACACACGTACGCACACATACACCCTTGTAGAATCTCTACAAGGATTCTGAATTCATGTCCTTTTTACACACACACACACAACCTAAAGCCACTTTCTTGCAAAATCTCTGCAGTACTTCTGACTTCGTGTCCTTTTTAAACACACACACACACACACACACACACACATACTTGTAGAATCTCTGGAGGGCTTCTGATTTCGTGTCCTTATTACACACACACACTCCCTCACTCTCACACTCATACCTTTCCAGAAAACCTAGAGGGCTTCTGACTTCGTGTCCTTTTAACACAATACACTCACCCTTGCAGAATCTCTAGAGGGCTTCTGACTTCGTGTCCTTTTGACACACATACACACATACACACACACACACAACCTTCCAGAATCTCCAGACGGTTTATGACTTCGTGTCATTTTTACACACACACACACACACACACACACACACACACATACACACACTCTCTTGCAGAATCCCTGGAGGGCTTCTAACTTGGTGTACTTATTACAAACACAACGCACACACACACACACACACACACACACACACACACACACACCCTTGCAGAATCAATAGTGGGCTTCTGATTACGTTTGATTTTTACACGCACACACTCACACCCACAAACATACACCCTTGCAGAATCTCTGGAGGGCTTCGAACTTTGTGTCCTTTTTACACATACACACACCCTTGAAGAATCTCTAGAGGGCTTCTGACTTCATGTCCTTGTTATACACACACACTCCCTCACTCTCACACTCATACCTTTCCAGAAAACCTAGAGGGCTTCTGACTTCGTGTCCTTTTAACACAATACACTCACCCTTGCAGAATCTCTAGAGGGCTTCTGACTTCGTGTCCTTTTAACACAATACACTCACCCTTGCAGAATCTCTAGAGGGCTTCTGACTTCTTGTCCTTTTGACACACATACACACACACACACACACACACACACTTGCAGAATCTCCAGACGGTTTATGACTTTGTATCGTTTTCACACACACAAACATACACACACACACTCTCTTGCAGAATCTCTGGAGGGCTTCTAACTTGGTGTAATTATTACAAACACAACACACACATACACACACACACCTTTGCAGAATCAATAGTGGGCTTCTGACTTCGTGTGATTTTAC
Source organism: Tenrec ecaudatus (assembly GCF_050624435.1). Classification (NCBI taxonomy): domain Eukaryota; kingdom Metazoa; phylum Chordata; class Mammalia; order Afrosoricida; family Tenrecidae; genus Tenrec; species Tenrec ecaudatus. The sequence continues at coordinate 37,033,864 of NC_134545.1, forward strand.
ATGCACACACACACACACACACATACACCTTGCAGAATCTATGGAGGGCTTCGAACTTTGTGTCCTTTTTACACAAACACACACACATACACACACCCTTGTAGAATCTCTAGAGGGCTTCTGACTTCGTGTCTTTTTACACAAACACACACACACCCTGGTAGAATCTCTGGAGGGTGTCTTACTTGGTGTCTTTTTACACACACACACACACACACACACACACACACACACACACACACACACCAAGAACCGAATTTTTAGTTTGCTACTCACTAGCTTTTGAAGACCCCAGTCACTTCCCTGATGGATACAGAACATAGTCTTTGTGAGCTAGTTTGTACCAATAGATCTTGAGGTCTCTCAGAGCTATGTTCCTGATCCCCCATATTTAGGACACGCTCCCTCAAGGGGTTTCGTTATACCTAAGACATTTTCATAACTATGCCTCCTGGATGCACTATTATATTCATGGACATATTTGTAGTATATGCTAATATGTATATAGAACTATTCTCTGGCAAACCTATATTTATTCATGGGTTTAGTCCCATTCTCCTTCCCACAACTGCTCAGATTTTGTGGTTTTTCTATCTCTCTATTTATCTCTCTAACTATCCTTGTATGTTATTGTTATTATTGGAGTATTTATCTCTGTTGCCTTTAATGCTTGTAGTCTACTGAGAAAGGATAGTGTTTTGATGTTCTAAATGTTTCCTCATTCTCTGGGTTACATGACACAAACCAATAGAAGAAGAGAAAAGAAAAAAATTTAACCCAAGTAATAACACCAACAATAAAACCAATTTAGTCTTTTGGTTAAGAATTACTCAGACTTTCCCACTCCTAGGCTAACCCTTGAAAGAAAAAGAATGAGATAAAAGACCATAGGAAGGAAGAAAGGAGACTGAGAGGCAAGGGAATAAAGAAAGAAGGTGGCAGGGTTGTGTGAACAATTAATGTGGACCTTCTTTGATGTGTATTAAAAATAATATTGACTGGTTTTTTCAATACTCACCAAAAATTATTTATATCAATCAAGAAAACCTCACTACCCTGGAATCAATTCTGACATATAGCAACCCTTTGGACAGAGTATAGAACTGCCCCTGTGTGTTTCCAAGGCTGTAAATCTTTACAGGAGTAGAAAATCTCATCTTTCTCTTGTGGAGTGGGGGTGGGGAGGGGAGTTTCGAACTTCTGATCTTGCAGTTAGAAGTCCAACTCATACTCTACTTCACCAACCAGGCTCCTCCTTTCATCATTATTCTAGACTGTTTGACCTTCTTGGGTTACTGGGTTTTATTTTCTCGCTTTGGAAGACATGGTACCAAAATACACACCATTTCCTAGCCCCCCAAAGAATCAAAAGTAAGCAAAAACAAAACAGGAAAAACTAGCAACCCAATCCAAACCAACTAACCTATTTAGCCATATAGATAAAGGATACTTGTAGCCAACCTCTGTGTTGGGGGCAATAGGGATGGATGGGGACTGTGGTTAACAGGCACGTGGCAGCTCATCCACGGGGGACATTCAAATTCTAGCTCCAGACTGTTGTTGCCTTGGGTAAATGCAAGGATTTTAAGGCCTGCTTTTCTGTTTGTAACTGAGATGCTGAGAATATAAAATTCGATGTGAAATCGTCAACTTTTCAAATATTGGATGACATTAGTTAAAACTACTTTTCTGGCTGCTCATCATCATACTAGCACATCATTAGGTTAAAATCATATCAAAGACATCTGGTTTGTCCCCTGTGCCCTTTAAGGACAACTGAAACATAAGGACGGGAATGTGACATTCATTCTTCCTCCAGACCCTCACCCTTTGACTCCATCGGCTGGCGTTCATAGAAGAGGCAGACGGTTTTGTTCAACTTCAGCATAATCAGAGTCCTGAGAGTTAAACACAATACATATATAATTTCATACTAGTCGTTTTAATATTAGCCCAAACAAAACCAACAAAAACCCAACCTGTTGCTGTTATGTTGGTTCTGGCTCCCGAGGACCATCTGGGTGCCAGGGAGAAACTACACATCACAGGATTCTCAAGCCTGTGGGCTTCTAGAAGCAGGCCATTAGTTATTTCTTCTGAGGGGTGCAACTGACCACCTCTTGATACGTTGAGTCCTTAAACATTTGTGTCACCCAGGGTCTCCCAGTCTTCGTATGTGACCCCCAAATTCCTTGACAGGCTACCTATAGGAAGGTAGAGTCTATGCCCTTTCCCCTTAAATTGGGATGTGTCATGACCTCTGTGACCAATAGATTATGGAGAAGATGACACTGTGACATCTAGTTTGGGCAACCCCCTTCCCTCCCCCAAATTGCTTCACAGCTTCTGAAAAATCCCTTCAAAGACTTCTTCTTGAGTGCTCACCCTCAGAATGTCCAGCCTCCACGTGCTACCTCTCAGGACACTTCTCAGCACCCGGACACAATGCTGAAAGAAGCCTGAGCCACCAGGAAAGGCCACATGGAGACACTCCAACCAACAACCCAGCTAAGCACCCAGCTAACGGCCAGCTTCAGCTGCCAGCCCTCTGAGTGCACGTGTAGGCACTAGAGTCACCAGAGGCCCCTGCCCCAGATCCCATGTGACTGCCAACTCATGGGAGACTCCAAACACGACCCAGTGGCCTCCCAGCAACCACACGATGATGGTCCTTGTTTGAAGCCACTGCGTTTGGGGAGGGGGCATTTCTTGCCCAGCCACAGGGATGAGAACCTGCATCTCAATAACATGCAGGTGGGTGAGGGGGTCGTCTCTCAAGCAAGGCAGCCTCCCTTCTTATCAACTCCTGGGGATTTTTGTTGTTCTTGCCACTGCTGCCCCACTTCCCCAGGAGCTAGAGGAAGGCAGGCAGCAGGCCTCAGGTGGCCAGGAGGCAGGAGCCTCTGTGGAATGCAGTTACAATGGGAGATATAACCTTAAAGCCAGGAGCCTGACTTTACCTTTGCCTCCTGGAGATTTGGGGTGCAGAACACCTGTCAAATCCCATCTTCTGTCCAACCCTGATCATATGTCTGTCTTATGTTTGCACACAGGACGCAGACTTGTGAGCACCCAAAGAACAGTGTCTGGCGCCAAAAAACCAGCGCCACAAGGAACTGATGTTTCTCCAGCAATGGGGAGGGGTGGGATGAGAGGAAGAAAGGAGTACAAATCACTGGATCAAAACAAGGTGGGGAAAGGAAGGAGGAAAGGGAGAGAGTGAAGGAGGGAGACTGTGAGGTTGAAGGGAAAAGGCAGGGAAGGAAAGGAGAAAGGTGGGGGTGGGGAGAGAGGAGCGAAGAAGAAATGGAGGAGTGCGGGAGGGAAGATGGATGGTGAAGGCAGGCAGGAAGACGTGAGCAAAGGGAGGGAAGGAAGAAAAGAGAAAGAGAAGGGCAAGAAGAAGAAAGGAAGGTAGGGAAGAAAGGAAGAAAACGAGAAACCTAATGTCAATGGCACCCTCTATGTTTTTATTTCCTGTTTTTCTGAGGTAGCCTCTTCAGCAGAAGCAAATGGGCTGAATCGCCTCAAACTCCACCTAGGTAGAAAGCACGGGTTTCATTTCGCCAGGGCCTGTGAAAATGTTTGAACTGAGCAGCATTAACACGGAGACAGCGATTATCCCACGTGGCTGTTGCGCTCTGATGATACCAAGGCAACGTGAATGGGGGCTCATTATTTCACCAGGTGACAAAAATTTGTATTTTGACGTTTCACCCTGAACGTGGGGAAGGGGGGCGTGGGGGAGGAAGCAGGGGCCCTTTGTGGCGTCTCCTCTTGCCATTGTGATGCCCCTTGGCCTGCCAACAACCTGAGGTCCTGCACTCTGCCAGTGAGGGGCTTGGCTGCAGGCCCTAGCCCAGCATTTCTTATCAGATTTACTGTAACAAGTGATGGGAGAAAAGAAAGATGCTGTTAACAGCGCATCCGTTCAGACCCTGCTATTTAGAAATTTGGATTTATATTTTGTCAGAGAGTAGTAGCACTGATGTTTATCTTTGCACTACCCTTGGAAAAAATCATTCATAATCTTAAAACAATAATCCATAGCATTTGTGGAGCTCTGAGAACCAAGAGATGGTCAGAAGCATTTTTAGACAGATGTCTCATTTCATCTTCAAAGCAACCCAGTGAGGAATAAGAAAAGTTGGCTTATGACTTCCCTTTTGGAAAGTGAGTCTTTGGAAGCACAGAGAGGTCCAAGGTCACATAGTCAATAAGTTAGAGAGCCTGGATTTGAACCTGAGCGGTCTGCTGCCAGAGGTACTTTTTTTGCTCTTGTTTATTAAGGCAACTTGCAGCCCTGGGAAGGATTCAGATAGAATTGAGGATCATTTTTTAAACAATTTATTAGGGGCTCATACAACTCTTATCACAGTTCATACATATACATACATCAATTGTATAAAGCACATCTGTACAGTCCTGCCCTAATCATTTTTTCTCCTCTTTTCTTTTCTTACATTTTAATAGGGACTCATTCAACTCTTATCACAATACACCCATATTCATACTTCAATTGTATAAAGCACATCCATACATTCCCTACCCCAATCATTCTCAAAGCATTTGCTCTCCACTTAAGCCCTTTGCATCAGGTCCTCTTTTTTTTCCACTCCCTCCCCTTCCCCCCCTCCCTCATGTGCCCTTGGTAATTTATACATCGTTATTTTGTCATATCTTGCCCTATCTGGAGTCTCCCTTCCCCGGTTCTCTGCTGTCCCTCTCCCAGGGAAGAGGTCACATGTGGATCCTTGTAATCAGTTCCCCCTTTCCAACCCACTCACCCTCCACTCTCCCAGCATCGCCCCTCACACCCTTGGTCCTGAAGGTATCGTCCACGCTGGATTCCCTGTACCTCCAGCCCTCATATGTACCAGTGTACAGCCTCTACCCTATCCAGCCCTAACAGTGCTTCTCTCTATCCTTGTGGAGCCCTGGTGATAGGCTGGGCTGCTAAGTAGTAGGTTAAACAGGCTTTCCCCTCCTGTGAAAAGTTACACTCTCGGGAAACTCACGGGTTGCTCTGAATCAAGGTCAACTCAATGGCAGTGAGTTTGGCTTTTTAATGTCTCTCCCTGTTGTTGTTGTTGTTGTTGTTGTTAGTTTGCCATCCAGTTGGTTCTGGTCCATGGCAAACCTATTCACAGCAGAATGTAACAATAACAGCTCCTCCTCCATCCACCCGTGTTCCTATGCTCAGTCCTCTTGTAGTCACTGTGTCAATCCAGCTCTTCAAGGGACTTCAACCTTTTTTCACAGCCCTTCCATTTTTCTAAGCATGATGCCTCTCCAGGGACTGGTCTCCACTGACAACATGTCCAAAGTCTCACCATCCTTACTTCTAATGGGAATTCTGGCCGTACTTCCAAGACAGATTTTGTTTGTTCTTTTGGCAGTCCATGGTACTGTCAATATTCTTTGCCAGTACCATGGTTCAAATTCATACAGTTTACCTGGGTCTTCTTCACTCAATGGCAAGCTTTTCACATGCAGATGAGGCAAATGAAAACACCGTGGTTTGGATCGGGTGCACTTCCTGCTTAAAGTAACATCCTAACTTTTCAACATTCTAAAGAGCTCTTATGCAGCAGATCTACCCAGAGCAATGTATCTTTTCATCTCTTGACTGCTGCTTCCAGGAGCATTGCTTGTGGATCCAGACAAGACAAAATCCTTGACAACTTCAAGTTTTTCTCGATTTATCATCATGTTACCTATTGGTTCAGTTGTGAGGACTTTGGTTTTCTTTTTGTTGAGTTGTATCCCACATTGAGGCTGCAATCCTTGATCTTCACCAGCAAGTGCTTCAAGTCCCCCATCCTTGTCAGCAAGCCAAACTGTGTCGTCTGCATATAGCAGATTGTTAATAATATTTCCTCCAAATCTGATTCTGTGTTCTTCTTCATATAATTTGGCTTCTCTGATTATTTGCTCACCATACAGATTGAAAAAGTATAATAAGTGGGTGCAACCTGGATGCACACCTTTCTTGATTCTTAAACCATGCAATCTACACTTGTTCTATTTTTGCTACTGCTTCTTAATTCATGTACAAGTTTCACATGAGCAAGACAAAGTGTTCTGGAATTCCCTTCTCTAAACTATCCATGTTTTGTTATGATCCACACAGTCAGATACCTTGGGTGTTAATAAAACTTAAGTAAACATCTTTTGGGTATTCACTGCTTTCAGGCAAGATCCATCTGATATCTGATATCCTTTGTTCCACATCCTCTTCTGAATCTGGCTTAAATCTCTGGGAAACCAAACTCACTGCCTTGTAGTTGATGACAGCTCATCCTGACCCTATAGTATAGGGTAGAACTAACTGCCCCTGTGAGTTTCTGAGACTGTAACTCATTATGGGAGTAGAAAACCTTGCCTTTCTCCCACGGAGTGACTGGTGCTTTTGAACTGCTGACCTTGGGGTTTGCAATCCAACCTGTAACCACTGTGCCACGATGGCTCTTGAATGCTGAATATGGTAACTTTCTGTCAATGAATTAATGCAACTGTTGTTGTATTAGCTTCAGTACAATTTGACTCACATGTGATGCCAATGATAGTGTTACATAATTTGACCATTCCGTTGGTCTCCCTTCTTTGGTATGTATACACATATGGATCTCTTCCAGTCCGTTAGCCAAGTAGCTGTATTCCAAATTTCCTGACATAGATGAGTGAGTGCTGCCAGTGCTTTATAAGCTTGTGGAAACATTTCAATAGATATCCCAGGAATTCCAGGGATCTTGTTTTGGGTTAGTGCTTTCTATGCATCTTGGATTTCTTCTTTCCTGACCTTTGGTTCTTGCTCATATGTTACCTCCTGAAATGGTTGAATGTTGGTCTATTCTTTTTGATACAGTGACTCCATATTGTTTCCATCTTCCTCAGATGTTTCCTTCATCATTCAATATTTTGCCCATAGAATTTTTTAATATTGCACCTCGAGACTTGACATTTTTCTTCAGTTCTTTCAGTTTAAGATATGCTGAATATGATCTGTTTTGGTTTTCTAACTCTAGGCCTTTGCACATTTTGTGATAATATTTTACTTTGTATTCTCGAGTTGTCCTTTGAAATTTTCTTTTTAGCTCTTTACTTCGTCATTTCTTCCATTTGCCTTAGCTACTCTCTGATTAAGAGTAAGTTTCACAGTCTCTTCTGACAAGCACTTGTATCTTTTCTTTATTTCCTTTTTTTAAAAATGACACTGTGCTTTATTCAGAGATGTTCTCAAAATTTGGTGGGTTATTATCAAGGTTGTATATTGACTCTCGTGTACTTGTTTGCATTTTCTTGAACTTCAACTTGAGCTCACATATGAACAATTGCTGATCTGTTCCACAATCAGCCCCTGGACTGGTTTCAGTTGCTGATATTGAGCTTCTTTTATTGTCTCTTCCCAAAGGTGTAGTCAATTTGATTTCTGTGTATTCCATCTGGAGAAGTCCACATTTATGGTCACCTTTTTTGTTGTTGATCATATGTTTGAAGAAATCATTAATCATGCAAAATTCTAACATACAATCAAGATAAATTGGTAATTATTGGTGATTGGAGTGCAAATGTAGGAGCCTAAGAGGAAAGAACAGAAGTTGGAAAATATAGTATATGCTATCAGCAATTTACTGGTCTTGCAAACTCTGTCATGCGATCTCCAGCTTGGTTTCTATCACCAAGACCATATTTTTCAACTACTGATCCTTCCTCTTTGTTTTCAACTTTTGCATTCCAATAGCATTTTGATAGCAAGTCTGACAAATTTGGGACTGAATATGGTGGTAGAATTATTCAATTTCTGTGTCACCAGCTTTGGGTGGTTGGTGCATAAATTTGAACAATAGTTGTATTGATTGGTTCTCCTTGAAGGGGGCTAGATAGTATCCTATCAAAGATAGCATAGTACATTAAAATAGATCTTAAAATGTCCTTTTGATGATAAATGCAATGTTGTTTCTCTTGATTGTGTCATTTCCAGCAGAGTAAACCATAAGATTTTCTGTTTCAAAATGGTCAATATCAGTCCATTTCAGCTAACTAATGCTTACAATATCAATCTTTATGTATTCCATTTCATTTATAATGACTTCCAATGTCCCTAGATTCATATTTCATACATCCCAAGTTTCAATTATTAATGACGATTTGAACTGTTTCTCCTCATTATGAGTTGTGCCCCATCAGCAAATGAAGGTCCTGATAGCTATACTCGATTTGCATCATTATGGTCGACTTGGCTATGAAAAGTCAGCTCTTCCTCTTCCTCAGCCGTATTTTGAGTACTTTCCAAGTTGAAGAGCTCATCTTCTGGCACACGTTCTGACAATGTTCTTCTGTTGTTCATGGGGGGTCTAGTAACTGACAGTGTTGCCGCTATCCATAGGGTTTTCAATGGCTCATTCTTCCCATGCGGGCAGCCAATTCCTTCTTCATTGTCTGTTCTTTGTCTGGAAGTTCTTTGGGTGACCCTGCTGGTATATGAAATGCCAATCACATAGCTCCCAGTATCACACAAAACAAAAGTCACCACAGTACCACAAAATGCCAGACAAGTGATGGACCTCTATTCTTAGTGAGGCGTGGCCTGGTGGGAGGAGTGTGCCCTTAGGTGGTTCTGATCCACTTACTGGAACAAATACTGTTAGTGCTTATTTCGTAAATGTGAAATGCATAAAAGAGACCCCCCAAAATATCCTCCAATTCAGACTTTCTGCCTTTTAAAAGAGGATAACCCACTCTGATTCAAAGTAATTGAGGTGTTTTGTTTTCCCCTCCCTCTGAGGCTACAGAGACCAGACTAATCACAGCTGAGGTGGAGCGACTGAAATGACTTAAAGCACCAGCTAGACTGGCTGTCAGAAGCAGCTACAGTCAACAGCTACAGACTGACAGAGCTGCTCAGCCAAGAGCTGAGGGTTCTCAACTCCCACTTCTACTGATGGGCACAGCCAGTGGCCTCTGGGAGTTGACTGGAACCCAGCAGCCAGCTGTGAGGAGCAAGCTAATTCATTTCAGCCTGGCCCAGGTCATCAAGTCACTGAAGGAGTATCGGGAAAGAGGGAAGAAATTTGGGGTCCCACATTTGGCCACAGACAAAAGTTGTTCTGTGTTTAGACAGTAGTTCTGGGCCTGAGTTTGGGGCAGGTGTGATGAAGGAAAGTGGGCTCCCTCCCTGCATCTGGGAACAGATGGTGGGACTGCCCTGGAAACAGCAGGCCAGTCAGCTGGAGCAAAAAAGGCTTGGACTCTAAAGCCCTGGCAGGGCAGACTGAAGCTACCTCGACTGTTTTTTCTTAACCCAATGTCTCCCGCTACCCTCACCACCCCCAACTAGGTAAAAGGGAAGAAAGATTCATTTTCTTTACAGAGGCAACTTTCTAGAAAGGAGACCAGTCCACCAGCTGTGAAAGGTCCCCTTAAACCATTTTACTTTGAGCAGGAGAAAGAAATGTTGAGATTCCCAGAGCCACTTGGAAATTGGATCCTCTAGTGCAGGTTCCAGTGATGCCAGATCGATTTTTCTAGAGAAAGTCAAAATTCCTGTTTTCTTAAAAACCTCCTCATTTTTTCAAAGGCGATTCAATAACATTGGATAGAAGCCAGGTAGGCCAAAGAGCCCTGGTGGCACAGTGGGTTATGTGTTGGGCAGGTAACTAGAAGGTCAGTAGTTTGAAACCACCAGTCACACTGGGGGAGCGGGGGGTGGGGGATAGGGTGGGGGTTGTGCAGAGATGAGACTTTCTAGTCCATATAGAATTTCAACCTCGGAAACCCACAGGGGCAGTTCTGCTCAGTCTTATAGGGTCACGGTGAGTTGGAATCTTCTAGATGGCAGTGAATAAGCAGGCCAACCAGCGTCCACACAGGTCCTCATTTGGCTATGGGAGTCCCAAGTGTGTGACCCTCTCAGAATCGACCTTTGTGTATCGATGTTAAAAGTGAGATCCAGAGAGGGGAGCGCCTGTCCCCTTGAGGAGCAACGAGTTGACTTTCCAGTCTCCAATCTGTAGCAGACACTCACGGTGCTCCTTCTCTTCACTCCCAAATTCCTGATTCCGTGTACTCGCCTCAGTCACCAAGCGCCAGCTCTGAAGGTCCCTTTGCTGGTGCTGGCTGAATGTGCTGAGGAACATATGCCCCTGGGAACAGCCCTGACCAGGCCCCTCACTCCTTGGATGGCAAAACTCTGAGAGGCGTGTGGTACACCCTACCCCTGGAGACTTCCTAAGTGATTAAGCAGCAGGTTCCCAGGTTTGTAATTGGATTCACAATCTATTTGTTATCGGTGGCCTTCCATCCATTGGCTCACAACCCCACATCATTACCTGCATGCTCAGAGTTTCCTAAATAAGCTCATTGCCTTTAAGTCTTTGGCCAGGGTCTGCTTCAGTGAGAACCCAAACTAAGTCCAGGTCTGAATCGTTATGTGTCCTTCCTGCCATCCAGTTGATGCCGACTCATGGCAACTCTATAGTTTGGGGTAGAACTGCACCTGTGAGTTTCTGAGACTCGAACTCTTTTTTTTTTAAACATTTTATTAGGGGCTCATACAACTCTTATTACAATCCATACATATACATACATCAATTGTATAAAGCATATCCGTACATTTTTGCCCTAATCACTCTCAAAGCATTTGCTCTCCACTTAAATCTTTGCATCAGGTCCTCTTTTTTTTAACCTCCCTCCCCGCTCCCCACTCCATCATGAGCCCTTGATAATCTACAGATTGTTATTTTGTCATATCTTGCCCTCTCCGGAGTTTCCCTCCCCACCTTCTCTGCCGTCTGTCTCCCAGGGAGGAGGTTACATGTGGATCCTTGCAATCTGTTCCCAACCCACTCACCCTCTACTCTCCCAGTATCACCCCTCACACTCCTGGTTCTGAAGGTATCATCCACCCTGGATTCCCTATGCCTCCAGCTCCTATATGTACCAGTGTACAACCTCTGCCCTATCCAGTCCTGCAAGGTAGAATACGGATCATGGTAGTTGTGGGGAGGAAGCATCCAGGATCTAGGGAAAAGCTGTGTTTTTCATCAGTACTACATCGCACCCTGACTGACCCATCTCCTCTCCTAAACCCCTTTGTGAGGGGATCTCCAGTGGCCAGCAAATGGGCTTTGGGTCTCCACTCTGCACTTCCCCCTTCATTCACTATTATATATATATATATATATATATATATATATATATATATATATATATATATATACCATATATATGGTATATATATATATTTTTTGCATAATACCTTATACCTGGTCCCTTTGGCACAATGTGATCGCACAGGCTGGTGTGCTTCTTCCATGTGGGCTTTTTTGCTTCTGAGCTAGATGGCCGCTTTTTCACCTTCAAGCCTTTAAGACCCCAAACACTATCTCTTTTGATAGCCAGGCACCATCAGCTTTCTTCGCCACATTTGCTTATGCACCCGTTTGTCTTCGCCAATCGTATCATGGAGGTGTGCAGCCAATACTGTGATTTTTTTGTTTTTTGATGCCTGATAACTGATCCCTTCGGGACCTCGTGATCACACAGGCTGGTGTGCTCTTCCATGTGGGCTTTGTTGCTTCTGAGCTAGACGGCCGCTTGTTTATCTTCAAGTCTTTAAGACCCCACACACTATCTCTTTTGTTAGCCGGGCACCATCAACTTTCTTCACCACATTTACTTGTTCACCAGCTGTGGCTTCAGCAGTTGTGTTGGGAGGATGAGCACTGTAGAGTGCCAATTTAATAAAAGAAAGTATTCATGCATTGAGGGAGTGCTTGAGTTAAGGCCCAAGGTCCTGCCACCACCTTAATACTAAACCTATAATTATAGACACAGAGATTTATTTCCCCATACATATATATATATATATATATATATATATTTGCATGTACATGTCTTTGTCAAGACCTCTATAAATGCACTTTGACTCCTAGCTCCCTCCTCCATCTCCCTTGACTTTCCTCCTGTCCCACTACCATGCTCCGTCCCAACCTGGGTTACAGCTATACCTCTTCTTTACGTAATCTTACCCTTGATCATTCCCTACCAGGCCTGCCACTACCCCCTCACTACCATTTTGAGTCCCATGTTGTTCCCTTGTCCCTGTGTTTGTTAACACCACTTCCTTACCCCCCCCCCCGCACCTCCACCTATCCCAAGTGCCCCCAGAACTGTTGGTCCTGTTGTTTTTCCTCTAGATAGTTCATCCAGCCTGTCTTATTTAGACAGACCTGTGGAGACACTAACATGCACGAAAACAAGACAGAGGAAAACAGAGCAACAGTATACAACCAGACAACAAAACAACAAAAACAAACCACTGACAAAGAACAAAACAAAACACATCAAGAAAGAAGAGCTTATAGTTAGTTCAAGGATCATTTGTTGGCCCTTAGGAGTGTTTTCCAATCCAGTCTGTTGAGGCACCACAACCTGGCCCCAAAGTCCACTTTCAGCATTCCCTGGGGACCTTGCCACTCCATTCCCTTGCTGTTCCACTGCACGCCACCACACTTTGCCTCGGTGTGGTGGAATCAGGTTAGGTGCAATTCGCACACTGTGTCTCCAGTGCTGTCCCCTGTATCACCCTTGGTCACTGAGGGGCATCATGTCTCATAGTGGGGCCAGCCATGTTGTTCTCTTTGTGGACTGGCTGCTCTGAGACTAGAACTCTTTGGGGGAGTAGAAAGCCTCATCTTTCTCCCTTGGAGTGGCTGGGGATTTCAAATTTGCCAGTTCAGACATTGCGTTTAGCAGCCCAACACATAAACCCTATACCCCACCATAGCTACAGAAAACAATAAAGAAACAAAATCCAACAACACTCATTGCCATTGGGTGCATAACAATCCTATCGAGAGAAAATACTCCGGCCTCCTGGGTTTCCAAGGCTATAACTCTTTGTAAAAATAAAATTGTGTTATGTTTACAGTGAAAGTTTACATAACCGATTAGATTCTCATTTAACAAATTCTCTACTTGTTTAGTGACATTAGTTACTTTTTTCAATAAAAAGGAAAGCAGAATATTAAAAAAAGAACAAATGAAAACGTGTTAAGAGTAAAGACAAATGATAAGATGTTAATGTTTAACCTAATCATATCTGCAACAATACACTTTCTGATGTACTGACGGTGAGCAGGGTTTAATCCCATCCCTGGTGAATGGTCCCAGCGGATTTAATGGAGGCTTATTCTCTGTGGAATCTCTGCCAATGCATTTTGAGTTTTTATACTCATCTAAGGCTATAACTCTTTATGGGAGAAGAAAGCCTCATCTTTCTCCAAAGGAGCGACTGGTGAATTCCAACTGCTGACCTTGCAGTTAATAGCCCAACACATAACCCATTATGCCACCAGATGAGAGATTTGTCTCTGGGTGCCTTCCAATGCAAGCACTACAATTATGCAAGGAGGATATTTTTTCTGTACTAGAGCCAGGTCAAGTCAGAACCAGTGTGTCCATGGTTTGCAGCGAAGTCAGAGGAAGAAGAGGGTAGACTGTCTATAACTTCTCATAGTCCAGGGAAATGCTAGGCCTGGAAGGGGGCATGCTGGCTCAACCATATTCAGAAAGTCCGCACATTAACCTCCCCGGCTCAAATAATTACCAGCACCATGTCTCTGAATATCACCTAAAAGCAAAATAGTGAAAGCACCATTTCCATTTCATAATACTTTTATTAAAAGTAAAGTTCAATTCAGTGATGTGAAGAAGCTGGGAAAATTATCTTTTCATTTCTTTCTTTTTCTTTCCCTCCCTTTCCCCTTCTTCTCCACAGAACTGAGAGGCAGAGGGAATAAAGGCAGCATGGCACCAACTGGAGGACACCGTGGGGTCAAGGTCACCATTTAACTCATGCTTGTCCAGTTTGGAGGGGCAACTGGATGTCCTCATTTGTGAAATTGCTTGTTAATCTTTTTGAGTTAACAAGGTATGGTAAAAAATGATTGTTGGTGTTTTTGTTAGGAACCTTCTAGTCCAGTCCAACTCATAGTGACTAAATGCATCAGTGCAGAGCTCTCTAGACCAATGGTTCAACACTTGTGGGACCCTTGCACAGGGTGACTGTAACAAAATTACAGTTATGAAGTAGCAATGAGAATATTTTTATGGTTGTGGAGGTCACCACAACATGAGGAACTGTATGAAAGGGTTGTGGCATTAGGAAGTTTGAAAACCACTGCTCTAGGCTTTTCTATGCTGTAATCTTTACAAGAATGAGTTGCCTGGCTTTTCTTCCAAGAACAGAGCCACTGGTGGGTTCAAACCTTCAACCTTCTGGATAGCAGCTGAGCACTTAACCATTGTGCCTCCAGGGCTCTTTGATAAACTCTATTAGAGGGTCTTAACCTTTGCAACCCCATAGATCCTTTTGGCATTTAGGAAAGGCTATGGAACACCTGCCCACTCCCCAGAATAATATTTCCAAATACCTCCAATGAAATACAGAATCACAAAGGCACAAATTGTATTGAAATGCAGTGATAAAAATAAAAGACATTGGATTTGTGGCAAATATACATGTTAATAAAAACATTAAATATGATCTGATAGTGGGTCTAATAAACCAAACCAACACCATTGAGTTGATCCTGACTCACTGTGACCCTATATAAAATTCCTCAGGCTAAATCTTTACAGGAGCAGATCATCTCACCTTCCTCTCAGTGAACAACTGGTGCCTTTGAACTGCCAACCTTGAGGTTACCTGCCCAACGGCTCACCCACAGCGTCACCGTGAGTTCTAGATAGTGATGAGCATGAACTGTACTCAACGATGGCTGCAACGACTAGCATGGGGTGTGAAAGCATGTAGAATTTCTCTTGGTGGTAATCGGATGGCTATTCTGAACACAGCTGTGGACATGCTAAACTGCCCTGCGAGCTTAGGGAAACTAACTCAACCAGGATTGTCCCTCATCCAATTTGACATTGCTCCCCAGCCTGCTGGGGCTCAGTGGCTCAGGGTTAGGGTCCCTTGTCTAGATACCAGGGCTGGCATGGAGAAAGTCATTCCTCTGCAGCCTTCTAGTGTGTGGGGGAAGATATTAGTGTTAAGCCTTGGCAGGAAATTGCTGGATTTTCCTGGCAGCCACATTCTTAATAACCATTTACTGGATACATAATATATTCTGAGGGTAAATTGGTGGTTCAGTTGTAGAATTCTCCTTTTTCATGTGGGAGATCTGGGTTTGAGTCCAAGACAATGAAACTCATGTGCATCCAACACTCATTTGTCAGGGGGATGCTTGGTTATTGCTGAGGTACTGAACTGATTCTGTGTTGCTATGATACTGAAATGGGGAAGCTTGGTTGGGTGCGGCTTTGAGACTGAACCTGTTTCTGTGATGTGTCCAGACTAAGATGAGCGATGAAGAAGAGCGTGGCTTTCTTCTTCTGAAAACCAGTTAACGAAAACCCCTGTGAATCACAATCTGATGCACAACCAAAGAGATGGTGCAGGACCAGAGAGAATATTGCCCATGGAGTCACTGGGAGCTGGTTGTCACAGTGAGTTGGAATGGAGGCTGACTCAACAGCAGCTAACAACCATTGTGTTCCAGGCACTCGATTTGCTTTAAAAATCTAGCTCAGCCTTCTGGTACAGGGAAGTGATTAATCATGCCTACTTTATAGCACACTGTGAACCCTGATCAATGTCAGGCCCTGCTTGTGTTTTGTCCCTCCTTTTCCACATTCACATCACTTCCATTCCCCTCTTCAGACTAATACCCCCTGCTGGGTGCTAGGTGTGTGTGTGTCCATATAGGCATACAGCCATGTGCACTAGACCATGCTGCTTGGTGAATGGGCTTTCAGCTTCCATGAATGGTACTGCAATATAAATCTCATTCCGTTTTTGACCTTTTCAACTCCTTGCAATGTCATTAAGAGTTATTGCCATGCTGCATATCAATTGTATGTGCTGCTGCGTGCCACTTGGTCATGAGCAATCATCATCTTTCTTTTGTTTCCTTCTTCAGTTGTCTGTTGATTGGCATCCAATTCAGCTCCAACTCTTCTCTGCTGCAGGTAACAGTGTGGTGACCATTCTTGTAAAAATGTCCCAAGGGCCCTGTGAATTGGATAAATAGCTTGGCCTATATACCCAGGAATTATGTGTTGGGCTGCTAACCCCAAAGTGAGCAGTTCCAACCCACCAGCTATTCCATGGAGCAAAGAGAGGCTGTCTTCTGTCGTAAGAATTTAATTTTGTTAACCTAAAGCAGCAATTCTACTGTGCCTTGTAGGGTTGCTAATGAGGAAGAATCAACTGGGGTTTTGTTTGTTTTTCTACATCCAGGAGAGAGCTTTGATGGGGGAGATATTAAGTGCTTGGCTGCTAACCCAAAGGTCAGTAGTTTGAAGCCGTCTTCCACACACTGTGGGATAAAGGCATGGCTGTCTACTTCCCAATAGAAGCCTTGAAAACATCATGGGACCATTCAGCTTTGTTTGATAGGGTCACGAGAAATGAAAGTCAACTCAGTGACTGCGCTTCTTTGGTTGTATGCCCAGGAGGGGCTCACTAGGTCCTAGGGTCCATTCAATGGACTTTCAATAAGCTCTGCCAGATTGCTGTGCAGCAAACCTGCATCATTAGCAGTGTTTCTCTGCTTTCCCCGGATCTCCAATGACACTTGGTATGTTTGACTTTCTAACTGTTGCCCGTTTGATGGTTTTAAAAGGCCAAGCACAATAAACTCATCTATCCCAGGCACTTTCTGATTCTGTAGCAGATTCTTAGGGTTGCCATGCCACATTCCTTTTACCCATCTCTGACACCATCTCACTGCCTCCCAGTCAATACCGACTCATAGCGATCCTTTGGGGCAGTGTACAATTGCCCCCTGCGAGTTTCAAACACTACAACTCTTTATTGGAGTAGAAAACCCCATCTTTCTTCCTTGGAGCTAGTAGTTTTGAGCTGCTGACCTTGAAGTTAGCAAACCAACTTGTAGCCACTGCACTTCCAGGGCTCCTCCTGATATCCATCATAGCAGTGGCGAACGGCTCTATGTAAGTGCAGGCTCCTGCTGAAATGGTGTCTTATCACAACTGTGCAGCACGCAGCTCTCCATGTCCTTCTGCCTCGAAGCCTTTTCAAAGGCATGGAAAGCCAAACCCAGGAAGGTAGGATAGGTCACCTTACTAGGAGGAATGCTCAACACCACTACAGGCGAAGAAGAGCCCAGCCTCCTGTTTCTGGTAGACAATTCTAGGACAGAACCCATGTTCCTCAGAAGTCCTGGGGGAATCAAGCCCCTGTATCCTACATTAAAAGCCTCAACACCCCGTTCCCATTGTGATTGCTTCTCCCCCTAACTCAGTCTTGCGTCCGCTTTCCTATTCCCACTCCCTGCCATCAGATCTCAAATAGACTCCCTGCACCCGGCCTGAGGAATAAGCTCGGCATGCACAGGCACTCAATCAAAGACACACATATTACTCTGAATCTCCAAAAGAACCCTGTGGGCTACGTGTGTAATCCCCAGTTCACAGATGAGAAATGGATTGAAAAACAGTGACACACCAATGATCACACAGGCAAGGGTTCAAGTCTGTGTCTATCAGTTATTCTTTTATTCAAGTATGCCTGAGAAGACTGGGTCTTAACACTTGAGCAATCTTCTTGGAAGAATAAGGCAAACTACAGAAAACACAAAATGAATATCGCTTTTGTTCGTTTATCCATTTGCAAAAGACATAATACCTATAGTGCTAAGAATAGTATTCAAAGTATCTATTACTACCCCCTCAAAGCTTACATACTAGTCACCAAACTCAAACAAATACAATGCTATCAAGTTGATTACAACTTATAGCAACCCCATATAGGGCTTCCAAGACTGTAAATCTTTACAGAAGCAGTGAGCTTCACTTTTCTCCCCCTGAGTGACTGGTGCATTTGAACTACTGACCTTGTGGTTAGCAGCCCATTGCTAAATGATTAGTTCCATAATCATTACGCTTACTTAACTCTACATTCTTTTAATTATTTCTCTATCAGTCCAAATTGCATCTGGCTACATGGGAAAAAAAACAAACCGACACTAGTGGTCTAATCACAAAAGCTTCATTTTTCTTATATTAACAGAAAAAATACCAAACCAGTTGCCACTGAATTGATTCTGATTTACAGTTACCCCATATGATTCAGGGTAGAACTGTGCTCCATGAAGTTTTCAAGGGCTGAATTTTTAAATGTAGATTGCCAGGTTTTTCTTCCAAGGCATCTTTGGCTTAGCAGTGAATTGTGTTAACCCTTTGCACCACACAGGGGTTTGTCTTATACAATAGTAAGTCTTGAAATAGGTAGCCTAGGTCTGGCGTATTTGCTCAGGGACTCATCTTGGATATAGGAGAATGCATGCTTTTTGGTCTGCCAAACTCATGTAACCTATGTGACTCTCCCATCTTTCAATATTCTGACTAGGGAGCATGACAGCAGAAGAGCCAAGGACAAAAATGAAATGGGTTATGCCAGACAAGTGTTTTGCCTTAAACAACAACAAAAACTTTCTTGGGAGTCCTACTCAGTATCTTTCTCCTACACATATTTGGCCCAAACTGGGTCAAATGTTTATGCATAGCTGCAAGGCAGCCTAGGAGTGAGCGATTTAAGTAGGTACATTATCACCCTAAACAAAATTGAGCTTCTATTAGTAGTAAGAATGAGAAAAATGGATACTGTTTAGGCATATAGCAGGGTTGGGTAGAATTCTATTTTGTGTCTTAATTTACATTTTGAATGAACTCAGAAAAAGTCATAGAGAGTAGAACAAAGGGATGGATGTGCATCCAGCCACCTCAACTACTCATTTCTTTTCATGCTCTCCCTCTAGCTTCCCTGAATAGTTCTTGGTTACACATTGGGCTGCTAATTGCACGGTCGGTATTTTGAAAACACCGGCTGCTCTTCGGGAGAAAGATGGGACTCTACTCTGTAAAGAGGTACAGTCTCAGAACCTCACAGGTACAATTTTACCCATGTCCTGTAGGGTCGATATGAGTTAGCATTGATTCAATGGCAGTGAGCTTGGTTTGGATAGATCTGTAGAATCTTAGGATGGAATAGTTTGAATACACAGAAAAAATTCAGTGGAATCATAACCCTCCAAATAATTACCCTCTAAAGCCACAAAGATCAACTGTGTCCAGCATGGTGACAGTTTAGCATATGACATGGGGACATTGCTCATATCCCAGTGTTGTTAATCAACAAAAACTCACACACTGCCACTTATAGTGACCCTATGCACAATAGAATAAAAGCCTTTCTAGTCCTGTGACATCCTCACAATGGTCATATTTTAGCCTATTGTTACAGCCACTGTGTTGATCCATCTCATTCTGGGTTTACCTGTTTTTTGATGATGCTCTACCAAGTATTTTGTCCTTTTCTAGGGACTAATTTCTCCTAATACCATGTTCAAAGTATATGAAATGAAGTTTTACCATCCTCACTTCTAACACACATTCTGGCTGTACTTCTTCTGGGACAGACCTCTTTGTTCTGCTGGGCATTCGTGGTATATTCAATATTATTTGCAACATCATATTTTAAAGGCATCATATTTTCTTCAGTCTTCCTTAATTATGGTCCATATTTCACATGCATATGTCAAACATTACCATCAAGTCTATTGTTATTCATAGTGACCATATAGGGTTTCCAAGGCTGTAAATCTTTACAGGGTCAAATAGCTTCCTCTTTCTTCTGTGGAGCAGCAAGTGGGTTGAACCACCAACCTTGCTGTGAGTCATTCAACCCATACCAGACACTGAAATTAAGACTCCTTTCACATGCATCTAAGGTGATTAAAAATATCAAGGCTAAAAGCAGGCATAAGTTGCTAATCCCCAGAGTAAAACATTTGCTCTTTGACATTTTAAAGAGGTCTTTTACAACAGATTTTTCCAATGAAATACGTTGATTTATTGACTGCTGCTTCTGTGAGTATTGATTGTGGGTCCAAGTAAAATAGAGTTTAGCTACATTTCTCTATTTGTAATGATGTTGTGTGTTTATATTTGTCAAGTTGAGAAGACATTTGTATTCTTAGTGTTGAAGACTAATTTATATGAGCTTTATCAGTAAGTACTTCAAGGCCTATTGACTTTCAGCCAGTAAGATTGGGTCATCTGCATAACACAGGTTGTTAATGATTCTTCCTCCAATTCAGATGCCTCAACTTCTTCATACAGAGCAGCTTCTCAGATTATTTGAATAAGTATAGTGTGATAGATAGGTAGGTTTATAGTGCCAACCTGGCCAATAAGAACATTTGGGATTAATAAGTTCGCAGTTTGATTAGTGGGCAAAGAGATAAATGGCTCAGCAAGCCACACCTATCTCTCAGTTGCTCTCTGGTGATCAGACCAGTGTGTGGCTGCCTTACCTAGTTCTGCAGTTTGCTGCCTGTCTGTACTGCCATATTTACTGTTGCATGGAAGTGAGTTAAACTGAGTCCTCTGTACTACTATGTGGACTAATTAGCTGTTATATTCCTTCGTGTTCTATCTATCTATCAAATCATAAATGTCCTGGTTTTGTTTCTCTAGAGAACCCTGTCTAACACATATGGTGAAAGGATATAACCACAACACACACTCTCCTGATTTTAAACCACGCAGTATCCCCTTGTTCTATTCGAACCACTTCCTGTTGGTTTATGTACAGGTACCACAGGAGCACAATTAAATGTACGGGAATTCCATTGTTCTCATATGTATTCATATGCTACCCAAAGTTTGTTATGATACACAGTAAACTCCCCTGCATAGTCAATAGTACATAAGTAAGCATTTTCCTTGTATCCTCTGTTTTCAGCCAAGGTCCATCTGAAATCAGCATTGATATACCTTGCCTCATGCCCTCTTTTAATACAGCCTGGATTTCTGGCAGCTTCCTGTTGACATATTGCTATAACTACTTTTAAAGTTATCTTCAATAAAATTGTACTTGCATGTCATATTAATGTTACTTTAAATTAATTTGCAGATTTTGTTGCGTCATATTTCTTTAGAATGGACACAAATATTAATCACTTCCAGTTGGTTGGCCAGATAGCTATCTTCCAAATTTCTTGACATGGACTATCACTGCATGAGCGTGTTGAAATATTTCCATTCCTATCCCTTCCTTGCTTTTCACTAATGCTTACATTGCAGCTTCAACTTCTTCTTGGCCTTTTGAACTAGTAGAACCTCAACTAATTCTTGGGTACAGAGACTCTGTATACTCCTTCCATGTTCTTTGGATTCTCCCTGCATCATTCAATAGTTTGATAAATAATCCTTCAACATTTTAGTCCAAGGCTTGGATTTTTTCTTCTGTTCTTTCAATTTATGATATGCTGACTGTACTCATTCCTTTTGCTTTCCTAATTCCAGGTCTTTACACGTTACAATATAATTCTTTACTTTATCTTCTCAAGCTGGCCTTTCAAATTTTTCTGTTCAACTCTTTTATTTCATCATTTCTTCCATTTGCTTTAGCTGCTTTAGGTTCAAGAGCAAGTTTCACAATCTCCTCTGATATCCACTGTAGTATTTTCTTTCTTTCCTGTATTATTAATGATCTTTTTGAGGAGCCCCCAATAAAATAATTTATGATAAATAAATAATAACCCCAGTTGACATGACAAAAAAAAAAAGATTGATGACCTTGATGCTATTTCACAAGTCTTCTGGTAGCTGATCATTAATGTTCAATATGTCCAAACCATTCTTGAGATAGGCTCTAAATTCAGGTGAGATATTGTGATAGTAAGGTTTGGTGTCAATTTAGTTTGACCAGGATCTTCAGAAGGTGCAGGTCACAGTCTCCTTGGGGGTGTGACCTATTTCATAGCTATAAGTAGACTGTGGAGAATGGGCTCACTCTTTTTCTTCCTGATGAAAAGACCCTGGACCCTACGTCTGGCTTCTTGGGATGGCAATCACCATGAGACCTGCTGACCCTAAGAGCTGTCTGTGGCCTGCCAACTGCCTGTTGACTTTGGATTCTCCCAACTCTGCCTCCACCAACCTGTGGTTTTCCTGTTTCTTGGGCTATTCCTCCAACAGCTTCATGAGTCTGGAAGGGCCTCTAGTTTGCATCTGATTTATGGGCTGGAGTTGGACTGGGGTTTCTTGTTGTGTGGACGTCTTAATGTAAAATTCTTTATTGATATAAATTTCCTTCTTCTACATGTATCAGTATCACTGGTTTGTTTCCCTAGAAACCCCAGCCGACCACATATATAATGTAGGCTGTATTTGGGCTCTTTTGCGTTCTTATTTTAATTTTCTTCAGGTATGACTTGAACTTGCATATTAGTAATTGATAGTCTGTTACATAGTTGGCCCCTGGTCTTATTTTGTCTCAATGATATTGAGCTTCTCTATTATGTCTTCCCACAGATTTAATCAGTTCCATTCCTGTGTATTCCACATGTATATATGCCGCTCCGGTTGTTGAATAAAGATGTTTGCAATGAGGAAGTTATTGCTCTTGCAGAATTCTTTCATGCATTCTTCAGCTTCTTTTCGATCCCCAAAGCCATAGTTTCTAATTACTCTTCCTTCCTTTTTGTTTCCATGTGTGCATTCCAATTGTCAGCAATTATTAATGCATTTTCAGTACATGTGTGATGAATTTCAGAGTAAAGAAGTTGGTACAATTCTTCATTGGCTTTAGTGGTTTGTGAGAAAATTTAAATAATGGTTCTATTAACAGGCCTTCCTTGTGTGTGAAGATAGATATTATTCTGTCACAGGCAGCATTGCATTTCAAGATAGATCTAGAAATGTTCTTTTTGAGGATGAAAGAGACATTCTTTTGAATTTGTCATTGTCAGCATAGTCATTCTTATCATTTTAAGATTCAAAGGGACTATTTCAACTCACCAATGCCTAGGATACTGATCTTTATAGGTCAGATTCCATTTTTTATGATTTCCAATTTTCCTAGATTCTTATTTTTCACGTTTCATGTTCTGATTATTAATGAATGGTTGCAATGATTTTTCTCATTTTGAATTATAATCCATCAGCAAATGAAGGTGCCAGAAAGCTTTAGTACACTTTGTTGCTAGATGCCTTCAAGTCAGTTCTGTCTCATAATAATGCCTACACAACAGAATGAAACATTGCCTGGTCCTGCCCCATACTCAAAAATTTTGTTATGTTTGAGCCCATTGTTGTAGGAATTGTCTCGATCCATTTGATCGGGTGTCTTCCTCTTTTTGCAACCCCTCCACTGTAATGTGTATGATGTCCTCCAGGGACTGGTCTGTCCTGATAACATCTGCAAAGTACAGGAGATGAAGCCTCGCCATCCTATCTGCCAAGGAACATTTAGCTGCACTTCTTCTCAGACAGATTTGTTTGTTCTTCTCTCCACCCATGGTACTTTCAGTATTTTTTTGTCAGTACCTTAATTCAAATGCACCAGTTCTCCTTCAGTCGTTCTCATTCAATGTTCAAATTTCACATGCATAAGATGTGGCGGAAAATACCATGCCTTGGGCCAGGCGCAACTTAATCCTAAGTGAAATTCTTGATCTTCTGTACTTTAAAGTGGTTTTGTGCAGTAGATTTGCCTAATGCAATATGTTATTTGGTTTCTTGATTGTTGTTTCCATGAGCATTAGTTGTGAATCTAAGCAACACGAAATCCTTGATAACTTCAATATTCTCTCCATTTATTATGATGTTATCTGCAGCTCCTGTTGTGAGGTTTTGAGTTATCATTAAGGTGGACTCTACTTTGAGGAAGCTCTCTTTCTCGGTGATATTTTGATTGTTTTGCAATCTGAGGGGCTCATTTTCTGGCATTATATCAGACAATATTTTACTGCTATGCAGAAAGTTTTCAATGGTGAATCCCTCAGAAGTGGACTGATTGTTTTGTCGTCCTGTCAGTTCTTAGTCTGGAAGCTGTGTTGAAATCTGTTCACCGTGGGTGATCCTGCCTGGTATTTGAAGTACTAGTGGACTAACTCCCAGCATTACAGCAAAGCACAAGCTACCACAGTGCAGCAAATTGACAGATGGGGCGGGGGAGGGGAGTTGTCATTGTTAGACACTGTTAATTTGGCTCTAACTCATAGCACCCACATCCTGTTTCCTCACAGTGAATGTTGGAGACCGTTTTTGCAGCCAGTATGCCAATTCATCCCATTGAGGACCTTCTTCTTTTTTTCACCACTCCAATTTATCAAGTATGATATCCTTCTCTAGGGACTATGCTCAGCTGTTAACATGCCCAAAGTATGTGATATGAAGTCTTGCCATTCTCACGTCTAGGAAGCATTCTGGCTCTACTTCCGCCAAGAAAGATTTGTTCCTTTTTCTGAAAGTCCATGGAATATTCAATATTCTTCACCAGCATCATAATTCAAAGACATCAACTTTTATTTTACCTTTCATAATTATTGTCCATTTTCAAGTACATATGAGGTGATTGAAAATGCCATAGTATGATAGTTATATAATTTTATGTCAGTTTGAAGATATGTAAAAGTGTAAGGTTGGTATCCAATCTGTCAATCACACCATAGCCTGATGGTGCCTCTTTGTGGCCATGGCCTTCTCATAAGGAGGGCCCTGGGAACCTCCCCTTCTTTTTGCATTCACCTGACTGCTCCCTGCCCACGTTGAGAGCTGCCAGAGTCTTGCCATGCTTCCATCGACCTTGGGTCCACAAGACATTGCAATCACTGGCCTTTGACATCCCTGCATTCTGCATCATTGCATGTAACTGCGTAAGTTGGAAAGGAACTTATGGGCTAGTGTTGGACTTATGGACTTGAGTTGGACTGGCCTGGGATATTTCCTTGAAATAGAAATACTATAATGACTTCTTGATAGAAAACTATTTATTGCACATATATGAGTGGCACTTGATTTGTGTCTCTAGTCAGCCTGGCTTACATCCAGTTCACTGCCATCAAGTTGATTCCAACCCTTAGCAACTCTATAGGACAGGGGAGAGATATCCCTGTGGGTTTCCAATACTGGAACTTTGTATGGGAGCTGAACTGTTGATCTTGTGTTGAGCGACCCAACTGGGTTGGTTCTGACGCATTATATTTGTAACCACTATACCACTAGGGCTCAGCTGTGCCTTATTCTTCAAAGTGACATCTTTTAACACTGGAAATTGGTCTTCAGCAAGATCTACCAATGTACTCGGTCATATGACTAATTTTCTTTTTACACTGTTTTGATTGTGATGTGAGGGAAAATCTACAGAGTAAATTGATTTTCCTTACAATTCATGCAATGTTTTATGATATTGATTGCAATACCTACAATGCAATACTACTTTTCCTATTCCCTCCCTTTGTTTGCCGTTTCCATTGGTCTTTCGTTCCCATTCCTTCCTGCCTTCTGAGTAACTCCCTGACAAATGCTGGGCTCTGAATTGTACAGCGTTGACAGTATAGGTCTCCTATTTGGGGGCTGAAAGTTGAGCCATGGAGGTGAGGTCAGGTGTCAAATGGGAATTCCACTAGTGCCTATCATATCCTAAGGTTAGTCTTCTTATTTTGAGTTCTACATTTTCCCAAGTTGATCCAGGGCCTACTACTGTGAGTACCCTCAGAGCAATCTGCAGTGAGAACCCTATGCTATCTTGGTCTTCTGGACTCAGCCCTGTGGAGCCTGGGCTTCATGTGGTCAGTGAATCCCTTTCATCTTCTTTTGATGCTATCTGTGTAATCCTGTATTTTGAATTTCTCTTCCATTTTTTCAGCTAGTGAAATGCACATGCTTTTCATTTTTGCTGTCCTAATTCCAGGTCTTTGCACCTTTTCATATAATTCTTTATTCCATCTTTTTGAATTCCCCTTTGAAATTTTATGTTCAGCTTCTTTATTCAGCGTCTTTACTTCATCAATTATTTCTATATTTCTCTCTCTCTCTTTTTCGTACTTCATCATTTCTTTCATTGGCTTCAGCTACTCCACATTCAACGTGACATCCATTTTGTCTTTTCTTTAGTTTCTATCTTTTTAATTATCTTTGAATTTCTTTATTTATGATGTTCTTGATATTATTGCAGAACTCGTATCATCTCAGGTGATTTGTGTTCAATGTGTCAACTTTCTTCTTGAAGTATCCTCTAATTTAGATGAGATATACTCAAATTCATACTTTGACTCTTGGGGACTTGTTTTAATTTTATTTGAATTCGAGTTGAATTTGCCATTGATGGTTTGTTCCACAGTTGGTCTCCAGTCTCGTGACTGATGATATTGAACTTCTTTATACCGTAAATACTTGAGTATAAGCCGAGTTTTTTTCTGCACATTCTTTATGCTGAAAAAGCACCCTAGCTTTGGGGGGTAAAATTAGTTGCCTTGGGTTATACTCGAGTATATATAGTAGTTTATTTCAACAGATGTAGTTGATTTAATTCCTGTGTATTTCTATCCAATATACATGATCCATGTCTATGGTTACTGTTTACATCACTGAAAAATAAATGTTCAATCAATAAGCCATCCTTATTGGAATATTCTGTCATGAGATCTCCCATGTGGCTTCCATCCCCATGGCCATATTTTCTAACTAGTGATCCTCCTCCTTAGTTTCCAATTTTTGCATTCAAGTCATCAGTAATCTTGATTGCATGTGTCATCAATTTCAGACTGAAAAGGTTGGTAAAAATCCTCAATGGCTTTATTGTTAGCATTAGTGGTTGTTGTGTCAATTTGAATAATAACTTTATTAATTATTCATCCTTGTAGGTGTAATATATCCTACACCTAACAATGGTGAACATTGGAATCGATGTTGAAACATTCTCTTTTTTAACATGAAAGTCATCCATTCCTTTCAAATTTGTTACTCTGGTATGTAAACCATATTATTATGACATTCAAAATGGCCAATACCAGTCTATTTCAGTTCAATAACACCTAGAGTGTTTGATCTTTATGTGTTCCATTTTTTCATGGCTTCCAATTTTTCTAGATCCATATTTCATGCATCCCATCTTCTTGTTAGTGGTTATTGCAGTACTGCTGTTTCTTCTCATTTTGAGTCATTGCCACATCAACAAATATAGGTCCTGAAAACTTAATATCACTAAGGTCAACTCTACTTTGAGGAGACAGCTCTTCCCCAATTATATTTTGAGTGTCTTCCAACTTGAGGGGTTCATCATCCTGCACTATATGAAAAAATATTCCACTGCTATCAATGTGCTCCACAAACACCACTATTTTTTTCAGATGTAGATTGGCAGGTTATTCTTTCTAGTCTATTTAGCTTGTAAGCTTTTCTGAAAATTTTCCACCACGGGTAACTATGCTTGTGTTTGAAATACCAGTGGTATATCTCACAAGTTATGATAGTGCAAGAACCTGACATGTCTGACAACTTGGCATGCTAGCCTAATTCCGAATGGCCAGCATATCTCTCTTCCTGCTTTCTCTAGTTTCTGTAGACCACTGTACCTGAGCATGCATGGCTTAGGAGGTTGTGGAGTTAATTCTTGCTTCCTGGAGTAACCCTTAACCAATGACCCATAGGAGTTGTTGGACAAATAGCCACACTCCCTCCCATTCTGGGCAGAATAACTAGTGGATTTTCTAGAGTGTCTCCAGTAAGATTAACCTCCAGTTGCTCACAATTTTAAATTGTTTGATAATGTACTTTTCATTGGCTGCCTTCTTTCCCTTTTCTGTTTCCCATTTCCTTATTGATATCTCCCCCAAAAATGGCTTAATTAAAACCTTTGTCTCAGGATCTAATCCTATGGGGAACCGAAACTCAATCACACAAGACATTTGTCAAATCATGGACTTAGTGGTTATATCTATTATATGTGTAGGTCATGGAAGAGGAGAATTCATACCATCACTTTGAATAGTCATTCAGAGTGCCAACTGGGTCCCCAGCATAGATCCTGGACATCAAAACTCACTGTTTCCTGTATCATAACACTTCCTTTTAGACTTCTGTCATTCAAAAAACTCAACAAATAGCTTGCTGTCTCACTTCAAATTGTGTAGTGTGCAAATATGGCTATGTTTTCATTGTGTGTTTAGCACTGGACAAATCAGCTTTGACCAGGAAGGTGAAGTCATGTGGAGAAAAAAACCAAAAACACTAGCAGCTGTGTGTTGTGGAAGAAAACCCTGTGGATGAAGTGCAATTTTTAGGGAACAGAGACCAGCAAGATAAACCAATAAGTGTCCACAGTTCTGATGTTAAGGAGAACCCTGGTGAGGCAGTAATTAAGCACTTAAGGGCTAATCAATCAGCAGTTCAAACCCCCCATCTTCCCCAAGGAAGAGTTATGATGTGGTAGTCTGACCCCCTTAAGATTTACATTTATTACCACTACCAACTGATCTGAGAGGGATAGCATTAGGGAATCCTGGATAGCATTCTTAACGAGCTCTATTGGCAGAGTGGACTCCTCATTGAGCTCCTAACCACAAAGTAAGTAGTTCTAACCTATCAGTTGGTCCATGTGAGATATATGAGTTTGTCTGCTCTGGTAAAGATTTAAGCCTTGGAAAATGAAAGGGTGAAGTTCTATTCTATCTTGTAGGGTCTCTATGAGTCAGCTTCAACACAATGATAATGAGTTTGCTTTGGAATTTTGGGATAGAAAGGAGAAATATGTGCAACAAAGTTTAAACTTATTTTAAAAGTTCAGGGGTATTGCTCAGAGAGAGATTCTTGGAACCCACAAGACTGTTGTCCTTAGGCACCTTCAGATCTGGAACTGAACTCACTCCCTTGGCTCAATCTTCAGCCAAACAATAGGTAGATCTATAAGGTAAAAAGTAACACTAATCAACTATTTGAATCAAAAGGATATAATTTATTCAAAGATAAAGTTCAGAAGGGTCAGGAAAGAAGGGGGAATGGAAACAGGAAATACAAGGAGGAAGTGCAATAAGTGATATTACGTTGAGCAGACTGCAGTCAATATCATGAAGCAAAATATGTGTGAACTGTCACATGGAAAACGGATGTATTCTGTAAACCTTCACTCATCTCACAATAAAGAGATTTTTTTTCAGCCTTGGAAACCTATGAGGCAATACTATTCTGTCCTATAGGGTACCCATGAGTTGAAATCAACTCAGTGGCAATGGGATATTGATGCTGATGCTTTCTTCCGATTCTAAAAAATAGGGTTATTAGCAATTATTGTGGAAATAGCATGAATGAGACTATGTAAATGTGGTTGTTTACAGATAAATTCTTGTAAATGTTAAAGGATAAGTGATTCAGGATGGACTTACCCAAAAAGAGAAAATTATTGCAAGATTTTGTTCCAGGGATAAAATAAAAATAGGCTTCCTGTGGGTAAGACTTAAGCCTATAGATATGGAATTTAAGGAACTGGTATTCCATGATGGTCACCTTCCCGACACAATCACTCAAGACAAAAAGTGGGTGTATAAACAAATGAGGTGAAGAAAGCTTATGGAGCCTATCTATCAAAAGATAGTCTAGGGTTTTAAAGACTAGAAGGTTTACAAGTGGCCATCTAACTCAGAAGCAATAAAGCGCACATGAAAGAAGCACACCAGCCTGTGTGATCACAAGATGTAGAAGGGATCAGGTATCAGGCATAAAGAACAAAAAGAATCATATCATTGTGAATGAGGGGGGGTACAGTTCGGGGATCCAAGATCTATCTGTAGGCAACTGGACAACCCCTTACAGAAGGGTCGCTGGGAGGAGATGAGCCAGTCAGGATGCAGTGTAGCAACGATGAAACATATAACTTTCCTCTCGTTCCTAAATGCTACCGCGCCCACTATCATGATCCCAATTCTACCTTACAAACCTGGCTAGACCAGAGAATATACACTGGTCCATATAGGAACTGGAAACACAGGGAAACCAGGACAGATGACCCCTTTAGGACTGGTGCTGAGAGTAGCAATAACAGGAGGGTGGAGGAAAGGTGGGGTAGAAAGAGGGATCTGATTACAAGGATCTACATATAACCTCCTCCATGAGGGAGGGACAACAAAAAAGTGGGTGAAGGTAGATGTCGGACAGTGTAAGATAGGACAGAATAATAATTTATAAATTATCAAGGGTCCATGAGGGAGGGGGAGGGGGAAGGAGGGGAAATGAGGAGCTAATACCAAGGGCTCAAGTAGAAAGCAAATGTTTTGAGAATGATGATGGCAACAAATGTACACAGTGGATGTATGTATAGATTGTGATAAGAGTTGTTGGAGCCCCCAATAAAATGATTCTTTTTAAAAACCTCAAAGAGCAAAACACACTATGGTTTATTGTACACCAATGATACTTAAATAAAATTACATAAAAGAGCGGAAAAAGAAATGGAATTTAAGGTAAAGAAAGTATTCCCTTTGAAGACCATATTGCAAATATATATTTAGGCAGGCAATTAGATAAAGACATTTTAAGTCTGGGCTTCTATACCTGCCATCTGTCTGTTATGAAAAGTATAATTAGCAACTAGAATCTCTCATACAAAATCAACTCAATATGGTCTTTCTGGTCTGACCTCCGTGGTGTTCTACTCTGCTTTGATGGAGCTCATCATATCATGACTCTATAACAAGATTGAGGAGTTATTTGCATTCTTATGTGGAAGGTAAATCTGTTTGGCCATTCTGTTAGACTAGTTCATTTTTTTTCCTACCATCCCATCTGCCATTTTAATTCAAAACAAGGAGAAAGGCATGTATGTGCCTTTTGAGGAAGGAGAAGATTTTGGTGTGGAAGAAATTCTCTTCTAGACTGCAAGGTAAGTATTTACCCCCTCTAGCCCTGTTGGAGGAGGGGAAAAGGAAGAGAGACAAGGCAAAGAGAACAACCTAGTTAGCTTCATGCCTCCTTACTTTACCTGGTGATTGAGGGGAATATCAGTGACTATGGACCTGTTGTGCTCCCCATTTGGAAGCATGAAGAATAGAGGCTGCCAGGCAGAGCAGCCCTATGGGAAGTCACTGAAGACAAACAGATAGAGAGTGCCATCAAGTCTACTGTGATCCATGGAGACCTTATATGAAATGGAATGGAGTGTTGTCTTATCTGGCACCATTGTCACACATTCCTGAATGTTGAAGTCCATTGTTGCAGCGATTAGGTCAATCTGCCTCAACAAGGATCTTCCATGTCCCTCTATTTCATCAAATATGATGTCTTCCTCTAGCAATTGTCCACTGATAGTGTGTCCAAAACACATTAGTCAGTCAGTGTTCTCTTGTGATCCATAAGGTTTTCTTTCAGTAATTTTTGGAAGTGGACGGTCAGGCACCTCTTCCTTGTCTGTCTTAGTCTAGAAGCTTCACTGAAACCTGTCCACCATGGGCAATCCTGCTGGTATTTGAAATTCTGGGAACAGAGCTTCCAGCATCATAACAATACACAAACCATTATAGTACAACCAACTGACAGATGAGAAGAGGATATCTATATCTATATATCTCTATATCTCTATATATCTATTTCTATATCTCTCTATCTCTCTCTATCTCTCTCTCTATCTCTCTCTCTATCTCTCTCTATCTCTCTCTATCTATCTCTATATCTATATCTATCTATCTATCTATCATCTATCTATCTATCTATCTATCTATCTATCTATCTATATATATATATATATATATATATACGGAGAGAGAGAGTAAAACTGGCAATGCAGTCTGATTAGGCAGTATTCTGATGATCTGCTGCAAACAGATAGTATCCCCACAAATAACATCTTAAAGTAATGATAACATCAATTTTGCTCACAAATCTGCAATCTGGGCAGAGCTCAGTGAGGACACTAGTTTTGGCTTCATCAAGCATTAGCTGGGGTAGCTCAAAGGACAGAGGCTGCAGCTCTCTTAAGACTCACTCCCTCACACAACTGATACTTCTATTGGTTGGAGCTCAAGAAGAACCCTATAGGTGACATTTTCATTTGGCTTGGTCTTCCTTGCAATATCCTGACAGGGTCCCAATGGTGAACAACCCAATACGACCAGGTGGAAGTCACAGAGCAACACTTCTGCCATAGTCAAAGGCCTGCCAAGATGCAAGGAAGAGGGAAAGCAGGCCCTGTTTCTGGAAAAATGAACACAAATTCATCTTGTAACAAGAGAATGTGCGATGTGCAACATTAGGACAGTCATCTTTGAAGGACACAACCTGCCACGAGCCAAGATACAGAGACAGATTTCTATGAAAGCGGAAGGGCAGGACTTAGACTTAAAGATAAAGCCACAGACTTCATAGGACAAGAGCAATAGGGAGACAAGCAAAGGAAAGCTCTAGGACGCAAGCCTAACATGGCTAAAGATAGGGACAATGTCAGGACTGAACTGGAAGCAAGCAGACACCTGTGCAAGGCAGAACCCGTGAAGTTGTGAGTGCCTTCAAAGCTAAGTCAAAGTACCTTGGGGCGTGAGAAGGGAAGGAACAGGAGAAGGAATGAATGGGTAGGTTTATGGAATTTGTAAGTCTGGGGACAGAGCATCAGGAATAGCTGGGTTCTGGCACTCAGTTGATATCATCAGAGTTTGAACCTTTTCCTTTCAGTGCTGTTTCCTTTTGAGTTTCACGCAGGCTTCCTGATGACAGCTGTAGTTTTATCTAGAAGCTCAGGAATTCTATTAGAGAGAGGCTCTTTTCCTTTCTAATCATTGGTGGTACTATCAGGTAAGCATTGGATTGCTAACTGCAAGGTTGGCAGTGCTACCCTACCAGCTACCTCATAGGGAAAAAGATGGAACTTTCTGCTCACATAAATATTTACAGTCTGAGAAACCACACAGGGGCCTTCTATGATTCAAAATGGACTCATTGGCAATGGGGTAATTGTTTCTGGGGCATTTTTAGGGTTAGATATCATTAACCTAGCATGAGTCACATACTGAGTCTGACCAAGTCCCTTTGGACAGAGGAAAGTCATGCCCTGACTAGCCAGGCCTGGAGCTGGCAGATTGGGTCAATGCCAGCAGAAGCATGGAGATGGAGCATGGTGGAAGAGTGATCCCAAATATACAAGCCATGTGCTGTGAGTGGAAGAAGGGCAAATGAATGCTGCATTAATTAACCAGTCATTGACAAAATGAGGTTGCATAAAAAATTGCTCCAAAACCCAGCAGTTCAACAAACAGCCCAACCCCTTCCCTCCCACACACACAGTTCTTAAAATTCAGGATCAGGGAGATTAACTGGAACTTTGAACTTGGCACTTTGGGGCAGTAGAGACCTTGGTGTGACTGAAAGCCCAGAAGAAGACTAATTTGGGGGAGGTGAGATAATAGGAATGAAGTTTTCAGTGAGCATTTCCTTGAGAGCCTTCAAGCAAAAGCGATTTTTCTATATTCATGTTTTAGAAGTAGATCTCTACCCATTGGGTAAAGCTTTGGGTATTGGATTGGTGTCGGTATGCAGGGAAAAAAAATAAATGGGCTTGTTATGGATTAGGAGCCTGTGGTAGTCATCTAATCTTCTGTCAAGTTAAGGATTAGGAGTGTAGGCGTGGAGTCTAGGCTGCCAATCTGGAAATAGTCAGTGAGAATTTTATGTGGGCATAGCCTTCTCCTGAGAACTCTGAGAAATCTGGTACTTCCTCCTTGGAGGTGGAAGACACCTCTCTCTCTCTCTCTCTCTCTCTCTCTCTCTCTCTCTCTCTCTCTCTCTCTCTCTCTCTCTCTCTCTCTGGTACTCGTTGGGAGACATTGCAGAAGGCAAGCCAAATGGATGCGACCAGACCTCTGAAGCCAAAGAAGCCTCTGAGAGATCGCTGCCAGCACTGAGATGCTTACAATGCCACTGGATCCACAAGACTTTCCACCCATTGGCCTGTGATTATCCTGCATTCAGCATCACTGCACATGTTTTATGGGTCTGAAAAGGAATTTATAGATTGGTATCAGACATATGGGCTAATATCAGAGTTATGGATTTGATCTGCACTGGGCTGGGACGTTTGCTTAATGTACAATTACTGTTCGATATAAAACTCTCTCTCTGGATTTATAAGGTAGAATTAGACCAGAACATGTACTCTGGTACAGACAGGAGCTGGAAACAGGGAATTCACGACAGATGATCTCTTCAGGACCAGTGGTGAGAGTGGCAATACCAGGAGGTTGGAGGGAAGGTGGGGTAGAAAGAGTGAACTGATTACAGGGATCTACATAAAACCTCTGCCCTGGGGGACGGACAACAGAAAAGTGGGGGAAGTGAGATGTTTGACGTGTAAGATATGCCAAAATAATTTATACATTATCAAGGATTTATGAGGGAGGGGGAGGAGGATGGAAGTGGGGAAATGAGGAGCTGATACCAAGGGATCAAGTAGAAAGCAAATGTTTTGAGAAGGATGAGGGCAACACATGTACAAATGTACTTGACACACAATGGGTGGATGGATGGATGGATGGATGGATGGATGGATGGATGGAATGAATGACTGTGATAAGAGTTGTATGAGCCCCCAATAAAATTATCAAGGGTTCATTAGGAGGGGGGAGTGGGGAGGGAGGAGAAAAATGAGGAGCAGGTGCCAGGGGCTTATGTGGAGAGCAAATGTTTTGACAATGATGAGGGCAATGAATGTATAAATGTGCTTTATAATGGATGGATGGATGGATGGATTGTTATAAGAGGTGTATGAATCCCTAATATAATGATTAAATAATAGGGAAATGATTTTTAAAAACCACCAACTCTCTCTCATACACATGAGTCTCCCTCGATTTTCCTCTAGCATACCCAGACTAATACACAGTTCACTCCTGTCCTATAGGGCCACTATGAGTTGGCATGGACTTGAGGGCAGTGGGTTTGTTAGGGCTTTGGAGTTCAGCAGGCCTTTGTTGGTGTGTTTGAGTCTATTTTTGTAGCTGTTGTGTGCAGGTCAGTGGCTCATCTTCCAGCACTCTATAGGACCATATTTTGTTGTGACCCATAAGGCTTTCATTTGTTAATATTTGGAAGTAGATCACCAGATCTTTCTTCCTAGTCTGCCTTAGGCTAGAGCAGTGGTTCTCAATCTGTGGGTTGTGACCCCTTTTGGGGTCCAGCGACCTTTTAACACGAGTCACCCGATTCATGGCAGTAGCAAAATTACAGTTATGAAGTAGCAAGGAAAATGATTTTATGGTTGGGGGTCACCACAACATGAGGAATTGTATTAAAGGAAGGTTGAGCACCACAGGGCTCGAGGTTCCACTGAAGCCTGCCCATCATTGCTGACCCTTCTGGGGTTTGTCATATCGGTGGCACGGCTTCCAATTTCACAGCAACACTCTAGCTACCACTGCACCAGGAACTGATAGACAGGTGGTGGACTGTTCTTAAAAGCAACCTGATTTACGATGCTTTGTTTTGACAGCCCTGGAAAATGGATACAGAATCTAGTTTCATAGTCAATGCAAGACACACCTTGGGGCAGTAGGGATGGCATGAAGTGAATAGATTCAAAGTATATTTTAGGGAGAGGAAGGATGACAGTTAATGCCTGGGGGGGGGTTGCAAGAAGGAAGGAAGCAGAGACACCATTGATATTAAGTGCCTGAGTTAAGACAGGAATTTCCAGGGAAGCTGGTGAGTCATGATGGGAGAATTTCACACTCCCCGGGGACAGGGGGATCATTGATTAGTTCGCATGTCTGCGCAACTTCTCACACAATAGAGGCTTTGTCATCCTCAAATGAAACATCCAGTTGGAGCTCAGAGAGGGCATGCAGTGCAAATGAAGACTGGGTTGGTTGAGATGGGTGGACCAGGGCCACTAGTCAATTCTGAGGAGCTTCAGCAAACCTGCCCAGTGTCTCTTGGAGAGTGGGCATGTCTCATGGCCACAGAGGGCCTTTTAATGTTTCACCTCCCACTGCAGCAGCGAGAGGCTCTATCAGCTCATCCTGGAAAGGAAACATACTACCTGCCATCAGGTTCATTTCTTCAAAAAGGAAGGAAGAATACAAATGAAAGACTACAGTTTGAAGGGGTCTTAGGCAGACTATCAGGCTCATTAAAGCTTCATTTATTAAAACTTCATTATTCAGAGACATTCTCCCAGTAGGATGTATGCTGGGGTGGGGGTGGGGTGGGCATGATGAGGAACGCTTGGAGCAGGGTAGGGGAACAACCCCACACCCCCAAAAAATACCTTCCCACGAAGCAATTCCAGTGGGCACAGATTAGATAGAAGTTTCATCCTCTGGTCACTTGATGTTTGTCCCTCTCTTTTATCTGAATGCGCTTTCCACAATGCTCAGATGAAGCATCAAATTTATATTAAAATGCAAGTTAGGAAGCATCATCCCCAACCAACCCTGTTCATCAAAATGGTAGTGCTCTCTCCGGGTACCCTGAGTTCAGTTTGTCAACAAGCTGAAGCAGTTGAGCTGGGGCTCTGTGAGGCCCAGGAGCATGAGTTCATTAATATCCGACCCATAATGCCTTGCTGGGTTTGTGCCAACAAAGCCGTGTCACTCCTTACCTTAGGATTTACTCGCTCCTTGAAACAGGCATTTATTTACACACAGTGTGACCTCATGATGGTGTTCAGCAGATGTGGATCTTACTTATTTGCATTGTTCTGTGACAGTTGCAAAATTCGTTAGTGGCTCAGGGATCAATCCTCTGTGGACTGCCCCGAAGCTAGATGAAGCAAGCGGGTTCTCGCTGATTCATCCTCCCTCCTTAGTAATGCTTGCTAGTCAGGATAACATAGTGCCAATTAAAGAAACCGCCTGTAACAGTTTAAATTTGTGACCTGGGCGGGAGGGAGGGTCATGATCACAAGTGACAGAAACTGACGCTTGACTAACTTAGGGAAAAAGGCCTAATGGTGGATAAATGGTGGGAAGACAAGAAAATGTGGCAAATGCCTGGGCAATCTCAGAGCTGTGAAGCAGGTACTGGCGAAATACTCCTCCTGAGGCCAAAGCGTGCCCTCTGTAGTACATTAAATCACATTCACACACACCCATTCATGTTCACATGGAACCTGAGGCTATGGCCTTACTTGGAGAGGAGGTCCTGGCAGATGTGCTTAGTTAAGGATTTCAAGAGCTCCATCTTTCTGGGTTTAGATTTCAGATGGATGCTACATGCACTGATTGGTGTGTTCTTATAAGAAGAGGAGTGGGCAGACAGAGACCCCGTGTGAAGACACTGGCAGAGATTGGATCAGTGAATCTATAACCCAAGAAATATCAAGGATTAGCAGCAGTGACCAAAAGCAGAGAGAGGCTACTTTGATTCTCCTTCAGAGCTCTCAGAAGGAATGAATCTTGCCCACACCTTAATTTTAACCCTTGGCCCTTCAGAAAAGTGAGAGAACAAATGCCTGCTGTTTAAGTCACTCGATTGGTAGCCATTTGTTACAGCTACCCAAAAGAACCATTATGGATTGATCTGTAGCCCCCTCAAAATATGTGAGAAATTTGAACCTTGGTGGACATGATCCTTTTTAAAAAGAAGGGAGTTCTTTTGTAATACAAATGAGGCCGTATGGCCACTGGAGATCCCCTCATTGAGGGGTTTAGAAGAGGAGATGGGTCAGTCAGGGTGCGAGGTAGTACCGATGAAGAACACAGCTTTCCCCCAGATCTTGGATGCTTCCTCCCCCCAACTACCATGATCCAAATTCTACCTTGCAGGGCTGGATATGGCAGAGGTTGTACACTGGTGCATATGGGGGCTGGAGGCACAGGGAATCCAGGGTGGATGATACCTTCAGGACCAAAGGTGTGAGGGGCGATGCTGGGAGAGTGGAGGGTGAGTGGGTTGGAAATGGGGAACTGATTACGAGGATCCACATGTGACCTCCTCCCTGGGAGATGGACAGCAGAGAAGGTGGGGAAGGGAGACTCCGGAGAGGGCAAGATATGACAAAATAACAATGTATAAATTACCAAGGGTACATGAGGGAGGGGGGAGCAGAGAGGGAGTGGAAAAAAAAGAGGACCTGATGCAAAGGGCTTAAGTGGAGAGCAAATGCTTTGAGAATGATTGGGGCAGGGAATGTGCGGGTGTGCTTTATACAATTGATGTATGTATATGTATGGATTGTGATAAGAGTTATATGAGCCCCTAATAAAATGTTAAAAAAAGAAAATGATTAGGGCAAAAAATGTACAGATGTGCTTTATACAATTGATGCATGTATATGTATGGATTGTGATAAGAGTTGTATGAGTCCCTCATAAAATGTAAAAAAAAAATGAGGCCATATGAGAATAGGCTTGAGCCTAAACCTAAACACTTCTGAGTTAAAGGCCAGGATAGACCCAGTAACACACAGTACGGGGAGAAAGATAGCGAGGAATGCCAAGGAACTTTCTGGTATCCACAAAGAAGGACCCTGACCTAGAGTCGCACCCCAAATTTGAACCTGTAAGCTCCAAAGCAGGGGGAAAATTGTTTTAAGGCTACTGACTTGTTGGATAATTTTTGGTTAAGGAGATTAAGACAAGAACTTAAGACATCCTCCAATCCTTACTCTGGCTTCGTTCCATTTTTCTCACATTCAAGAGTCCTCCCAGAGGATTCAGTCAGGTGGTGGTTGTTGTTGTTGTTGTTCAGTGTCATAGGGAGGGTTTGGATTCATTGTGACCATACATACAACATAATCATACACTACCCGGTCCTGTACCATTCTCACAGTTGTTCTTAAGTTTGAGCCCATTGTTGCAGCCACTGTGTCAATCCCATTTGTTGAGGGCCTTCCCCTTTTTCATTGCCCCTCTACTTTCCAGTACACGATGTCCTGCTCCAGGGACTGGTCTCTCCGGACAACATGTCAAAGTTAAGGCGAAGTCTCATTATCCTTGCCCTGAGGAACATTCTGGCTGTACTTCATCCAAGTTAGATGGGTTTGTTCTTTTGGCAGTCCATGGTACATTCATTACTCTTTTACATCACTACTAATCAAATATATCTATTCTTCTTTGGTCTTCCTTATTCAGTGTTCAACTTTCACATGAATATGAGACAGTTGAAAATACCATGGCCTGGGTCAACCCGCCCCAGTCCTCAAAGTAATCTCTTGCTTTTCAACACTTTAAAGAGGTCTTGTGTAGCAGATTTGACTAGTGAAATGTGTCATTTGTTCTCTTCTCTGCTGCTTCCATGAGAATTGATTGTGGATTCAAGCAAGACAAAATCCTTGACAATTTCGATCTTTCCTCCATTTATCATGATGTTATCAATAGGTCCAGTTGTGAGGGTCTGGGCTTTCTTTACATTGAGTTGTAATCCAAACTGAAGGCTTTAATCCTTCATCTTCATCAGCAAGTGAATCAAGTCCTTCTCATTTTCAGCAAAATTGTGTCATCTGTATAATGCAGGTTGTTAATAAGCCTTTCTCCAACCTGATGCTCCATCAGGCACTGCCCCTTAATGAGTTTAGGTCATGAAGGATAGTCCTCCATAGGCACACTGATTATTACACTACCCCCCTCATATAATAAATTCAGAGAGAGAAAATTTCCCCAAAGCAATGGAAAGCTTACTAGAGAAGTGGAGGGTGCTCAAAGCCAAAGGTGACACAAACTGGAAATCAATACTAGTTTTCAATACCTGCAGTTATCTAATAGTTCACTGCACTATCTAAGGAAAGGTGAGGAGAACTGGGGCAATTCCATTAAATAAAGACAATGCAGGGTATATAAGTCCGTCATTCCTCTGGAGAAGAAAAACACATAGTTGGGTTGTAGAGCTTTGTTTGCTAATCAACCGAATGAAGTTATAAGGCAGGTGTGTGTGTGTGTGCGCGAGTGTGTGCATGCGTGCGTGTGTGTGTGTTTGCATGTGTGTGTGTGTGTGTATGTGTGTGTGTGTGTTGAAGGGAAGGGCTTGCCATTCTATTTCATAGCCAGGAGAAAGATGAGCCTCTTCCCATATCTTTTGCTCTGTGGCAAGTTACTGATCTACAAGGAACTTTTATGTGACAAGGACATTGCCGAGAAAAAAACGGGAAGCTTGTGTTCATCTCTGCTGAGAGGTGGAGTCAAAGAGATGGGTTTTATGACAGACACCCTGATCGTGCAACCAAACTATGAAATGGCCTCATACATTCAACACACATTTGCTGCACCTCCCCAGTGTGCTGCCCACATATTACCAGGCAGAGTGTTTTATGGGCAGCATTTTAGAGTTAGGCAGGCAGAGGGAGTGTCTTTGTGGGTGTTGCCTTTACCAGTCCTTGGATTGTTCTGGGACAGGCATGTCTTTTTCCTCTAAAGTAATTGATCGCGTGTAAAGAAGGAGTATGTATATACTCAGTAAGACGGGTTAAACCAAACCCAACCCATGACAATCATCTCAATTGGAACACATAGCGACCCTATACAAATACCCGTAGGGTTTCCAAGTTTGTAACCCTTTTGCGGGGTCAACTACCATATCCTTCTCTTGCAGAACCACTACAGAGTTGACCGTTGTGTTAGCAGCTGAATGCTTAATCACTGTGCCCATTTTGTTTGCTGAGCCGCCCTCAAAACACTGAACAGGTTTTCTGGGTACCAAGTATGTCCACTTCTATGTCTGACATAGGGTGTTTGCTGAGCCTCCCTCAAAACACTGAAGAGGTTTTCTGGGTACCAAGTATGTCCACTTCTATATCTGGCATAGGGTGTTTTCTCCAAGTTGATAGGAGGTGCAAATCAGTTACTAGGGGTTTGGCTGAGTCAGTATGGAAACTGGGAGGGTGTGTGAAATTTGAACCAGAGTAGAACAATTCCAAGACACTTCCTAGGGATTCCTGGCATATAATATGCAAATGATAGTCAAGATATATAACTGTGTCTCTGTTCTTGGTTCTGTCAGTACCTGGTGTGGCCACAAAGGAGAAACCTGTTCTCCTGCTATTTTGAGCATCTAGTGTGAATGACAGGAGATAAGTCACATGCTAATGAACCCTGGTGGTGTAGTAGTTAAGCACCATGGTGCCCCGCTATCAAAGGATATAGCGTCTGGGGTCTTAAAGACTGGAAGATAAACAGGGGACCATCTAGCTAAGAAACAACAAAGCCCACATGGAAAAAGCACACCAGCCTACCCCGACATGATCGCTGAAGACAAAGCGGGTGCATAAGCACATGTGAGCATGTTTTCGTGATGTGCAATCACCCTTTACATGCAACTCTCTTATACATACGTGTTTCTGTGGATTTGTTTCTCGATTGCACCCAGACTAACATAAGCAGCGTGGAACACATTTAAGAAGCCTAGACAAGGGCAGGGCAGGATATTCGGAGGGACTGGATGCAGAATTAGAGAGGAAGGAGCCCTGGTTGCAAAACGGGCTGCTAGCTCCCTGTCCCAAGGGGGACAATGAGAATGCTGTCTCCCATTAAGATTTACAGTCTTGAAAACGCCATATAGGGTCACTGTGGTAGGAATCCACTGGACGGCAGTGACCTTTTGGGATTGAAGGTCGAAGCCACCAATGACTTCCTGCCATTGAGCCAAGGAGCCTCCGGAGAGTGTGTGAACTTCTGGAATGCAGTGAACAACCTCTGCACATCTGCTTTTCATGCTGCAAAAAGTCATGCCTTTGGCCTTTGCTTAAACATATTCATCCAGAAGTGAATCATCACAGCTGCTCCCTCGGGAAGCTGGGGCCTGAGCTCTCTGGTTCCACTCTGTCAGCATTTCTGGTCCGGGTACCTCCCCTCTGCCCCGGCACAGGCAATGTGCTTTTGGAAGCAGTGCTCCCTGGCTAGTGGGTGTGACTTGCCTCCTCTGGCCTAACATGATGAATGCTGAGAGGGGGTGGATGCTAGGGGGTTAAACTCCCTGAACTTTACCTAGCCCAGGGGAAAACTTATTATTTAAAGTAAGTTTTAGACAGAATCTTTAGAAAGATAAATTGTTAACTTTATGTACACAATTACTCCCCAACACATAGGCTCAACCTCATAGGCTGTGGATGACCTTGAGCAGGTGCTCAGTCACAATGGGTTTCTATCAGGATTGAGAGTTCAGCTCTCTCAACTCTCCAACTGGTTATTAGCACCATAGTCTCGTTTCTATTTATGTATTTACTTTGTTTTTAGGGGGAAATGACTCCCAATTCAACTATATTTTATTAGGAACTCCATTGCTAAGTTTTACACAAGAAAAAGGCACCAACTGCTGTTCTGGATGGAGGAGAGCATCCGCATGAGGCCACAATGGTGTCGGAAGGACCCACAGCCATAGTGACTTAAATAAAATGACACCCATTCTGTCCTGCTGACTCTGACTCATAGTGACTCTGTGTAGGGATCCTGAAGTTGCTACCTTTACAGGAAGCAATAACCTCATCTTTCTCCTGTGGAATGACTAGTGGCTTTGAACCAACGACCTTGCTCTTCATAGTCCAACACTATCCAGCATTACCACCTGGGCTCCTGAAAACTTAAATAAGACATAGAAAACAAACAACTTTGTCACAAAAATTGTGACTGAAGACAGATCAATTCATGGAGTTTCAGGAGGGCCTGTGAGAGCATGAGCGGGACCTTCATTGGGATGTGCACACTACCGTATATTGTTGAGTCTGGCCCGGGGAGTGGACCCAAGCACACTGCCTGAGGGACAAGCTTTCCACTGCCAGTCAGCAGTAGGAAAGAACTCAATAGCGGCTGAATCTGTGGCCCCTCAAAATGGATGTAGGCTCTCCACATAGACTCTCACTGTGAGCCACAGCCTATTGCTCAAAATTTAAGCTCAAATACGACTTAAACGCCAAACATTCTGTTTCCTTAAAATAGGGTACTGCCTGGATCAGCTAGAAGTCTGCATGACCTATCAGATCTCAACGCCGATCTCAAATCACTTCACATGATCCCTTCTACCAGTCATGTCAAGGACAACTAGAGGTCTGCATGAGCGAGCCCAAATCGCCTCCTCACTTACCCATTCCAGAGGCTGTGCCTGTACAACCTATCGACTAACACATTCCCATATGCCGTGGTTATGAAACCAACCATCATGCTGGAATAAGGACCAATCACGATGCAAGGGTCAGGGTCAATGGGAAAACAAATTAGGGGCTGAGCGGAGCTAAGAGGGGTCCCTTCACTCAATCCCTAAACCTGATCTAATGTCACTAGACTGGGGTCTTCCTCACATCTCAAGGGCACCCGATTCATGATTGAAGTGAATTGTGCTTATTCAATCTTTGTTCTGCTTGCTGTCCTGCTGTGCTGCATCCTCTTCTTGCTTTTTTGTGCATGGCTCCCTCTGTTGTGGTGACAAATGGCTTGAGAGGGATTTGGCATAGGGAGAAAGCCCACCCACATCAACTGTCACCAGAAGCAGACACTAAGTCCATTTCTCTCACCTCACAGAACTATGCACACCAGACACTGGTAGGGCTGCCTGGGAGGGGAACCCTTAGTGCAGTGGTTCACAACCTGTGGGTTGCAACCCCTTTGGGAGTCATATGACCCTTTCACAGGGCTCACCCAATTCATAACTGTAGCAAAATTACAGTGATGAAGTAGCAAGAAAATCATTTAATGGTTGGGGGAGGTGGGCATCACCACAACAAGAGGACCTGTATTAGGAAGGTTGAGAACCACTGCCTGAGTGTGTTTAGGACTTTGCTGCCCTCAAGGTCATCAGACATTCCTGAAGGCAGAGCCACTGCAGGAAGCCCTTCTGGGAAATGCCCTGAAGACAGGTCTCAACCAACTCAACCCTCACCCTTCGAGATCCTAATCATAGGAGGCATGGAAATGCTCCCTGCCACTTCGAAGACTGTAAGTCCATGGGAGCAGAAAGCCTCCTCTTTCTCCCTTGGAGTGGTGGCTGGTGAGTTCAAACTGCTCACTTTCTGGCTAACATAACCCACAGACCAGCTCCCCCTGAGCTCAGTTTGGTTTGCCGCACAGCACACATTGTTTGGAACCTTCTGAAATAGCTATGCACATGTGCAGGTTGGGGGGATTTCGCACAAGATGCAGCTTTCCACCCTCTCTTGGAAAAAATAATTTTTGCAAAAGGCTTGCATTCTCTTCTGGATCTGAGTAGCAGCTACTCTCATGAAGTCATAGCACATACATTCATGCTACAGTCCTCCCAACTCCCTAATGTCTTACGCCGAGTCTGCTCCATGCTTTTCTGTGTCCTACATGGCAGCTGTAGGCACCCAAGGCATGGGCTCTGCAGCCTGGGTCCAAATCTCTCCTTCCCACTTCCTCACTGTGTGGTCCTAGGCTCATGACTTTATCATCCTGTGCCACTGTTTTTTCATCTGTAAAATGAGGCCAGAATAGAGTCCACACATAGGCTTGTTAAGTGGAATAATTGAATTATTATACACAAAAAGCTTAGAACGGTGTTTGGCATCTTGCAAATACTATTAGGTGGTTTAGCATATGGACTGGGCCATCCATTACATATGCTCAGGTTCAAACTTCCGGCCAGGAAGGGGTGGTACACCTAGGTGGGCATTACACCTGGATTGGCCCATCTGGGCCAGGTGAATTCAATCCAGCCATTGGGGTTGACCATGACCGTCAACCATGCCTCCCTATGGAGGAATTGAAAAGGCAGGATCTTGACCGCTCCGATGTCTCCCTTCACCCACTTTTCTGTTGTCCATCCCCAGGGAGGAGGTCACATGTAGATACTTGTAATCAGTTCCCTCTTTCCAATCCACCCTCCCAAAACTCTCTCAGTATCACCACTCACAAATTATCAAGGTTTCTTGAGGGATGGGGGAGCGG
The DNA here is from genome assembly GCF_050624435.1 of Tenrec ecaudatus. Classification (NCBI taxonomy): domain Eukaryota; kingdom Metazoa; phylum Chordata; class Mammalia; order Afrosoricida; family Tenrecidae; genus Tenrec; species Tenrec ecaudatus. The sequence goes on from NC_134545.1 coordinate 37,078,548, forward strand.
GGAGGGAGGGGAAAAATGAGGACTTGATGCCAGGGGCTTAAGTGGAGAGCAAATGTTTTGAGAATAATGAGGGCAATGAATGTACAAATGTGTTTTACACAATTGATGTATATATGGATTGTGATAAGAGTTGTATGAGCCCCGACAAATGCTGCGAGGAGCCCTGGGCACATCTTGGCTATGGTCCTGCTTAAGGCTGTTTCATTTGAATCCCAGTTTTACCTTTCCTCCTTTCTGGGTTCCGAAGCATCAGATGGGTGTCAAACGCTTCCACGGACAACTAAAGCTGAACAAGGTGGAGGCAGATGAAGAGCAACGGGAGGTTGGTGTTTGGTGTACACTATCCTATAGTGTTGCCATGAGTCGGCATCAACTGGATGGCAGGAAGGACACATAATGATTCAGACCAGGGCTTAGTTTGGGTTCTCACTGAAGCAGACCCTGGCCAAAGACTTAAAGGCAATGAGCTTATTTAGGAAACTCTGAACATGCAGGTAATGATGTGGGGTTGAGAGCCAGTGGAGGGAAGGCCACCGATAACAAATAGATTGTGAATCCAATTACAAACCTGGGAACCTGCTGCTTAATCACTTAGGAAGTCTCCAGGGGTAGGGTGTAGCACACGCCTCTCAGAGTTTTGCCATCCAAGGAGTGAGGGGCCTGGTCAGGGCTGTTCCCAGGGGCATATGTTCCTCAGCACATTCAGCCAGCACCAGCAAAGGGACCTTCAGAGCTGGCCCTTGGTGACTGAGGCGAGTACACGGAATCAGGAATTTGGGAGTGAAGAGAAGGAGCACCGGGAGTGTCTGCTACAGATTGGAGACTGGAAAGTCAACTCGTTGCTCCTCAAGGGGACAGGCGCTCCCCTCTCTGGATCTCACTTTTAACATCAATACACAAAGGTCGATTCTGTGAGGGTCACAGACTTGGGACTCCCATAGCCAAATGAGGACCTGTGTGGACTCTGGTTGGCCTGCTTATTCACCGCCATCTAGAAGATTCCAACTCACCGTGACCCTGTAAGACCGAGCAGAACTGCCGCTGTGGGTTTCCGAGGCTGAAATTCTATATGGACTAGAAAGTCTCATCTCTGCACAGCCCCCCACCCTATCCCCCACCCCCCGCTCCCCCAGTGTGACTGGTGGTTTCAAACTACTGACCTTCTAGTTAGCTGCCAACACATAACCCACTGTGCCACCAGGGCTCTTTGGCCTACCTGGCTTCTATCCAATGTTATTGAATCGCCTTTGAAAAAATCAGGAGGTTTTTAAGAAAACAGGAATTTTGACTTTCTCTAGAAAAATCGATCTGGCATCACTGGACCTAAACTAGAGGATCCGCAATTCCAAGTGGCTCTGGGAATCTCAACATTTCTTCCTCCTGCTCAAAGTAAAATGGTTTAAGGGGACCTTTCACAGCTGGTGGGCTGTTCTCCTTTCTAGAAAGTTGCCTCTGTAAAGAAAATGCATCTTTCTTCCCTTTAAACTAGTTGGGGTTGGTGAGGGTAGCGGGAGCCATTGGGTTAAGAAAAAACAGTCGAGGTAGCTTCAGTCTGCCCTGCCAGGGCTTTAGAGTCCAAGCCTTTTTTGCTCCAGCTGACTGGCCTGCTGTTTCCAGGGCAGCCCCACCATCTGTTCCCAGATGCAGGGAGGGAGCCCACTTTCCTTCATCACACCTGCCCCATACTCAGGCCCAGAACTACTGTCTAAACACAGAACAACTTTTGTCTGTGGCCAAATGTGGGACCCCAAATTTCTTCCCTCTTTCCCGATACTCCTTCAGTGACTTGATGACCTGGGCCAGGCTGAGATGAATTAGCTTGCTCCTCATAGCTGGCTGCTGGGTTCCAGTCAACTCCCAGAGGCCACTGGCTGTGCCCATAAGTAGAAGTGGGAGTTGAGAACCCTCAGCTCTTGGCTGAGCAGCTCTGTCAGTCTGTAGCTGTTGACTGTAGCTGCTTCTGACAGCCAGTCTAGCTGGTGCTTTAAGTCATTTCAGTCGCTCCACCTCAGCTGTGATTAGTCTGGTCTCTGTAGCCTCAGAGGGAGGGGAAAACAAAACACCTCAATTACTTTGAATCAGAGTGGGTTATCCTATTTTAAAAGGCAGAAAGTCTGAATTGGAGGATATTTTGGGGGTCTCTTTTATGCATTTCACATTTACGAAATAAGAACTAACAGTATTTGTTCCAGTAAGTGGATCAGAACCAACTAAGGGCCCACTCCTCCCACCAGGCCACGCCTCACTAAGAATAGAGGTCCATCACTTGTCTGGCATTTTGTGGTACTGTGGTGACTTTTGTTTTGTGTGATACTGGGAGCTATGTGATTGGCATTTCATATACCAGCAGGGTCACCCAAAGAACTTCCAGACAAAGAACAGACAATGAAGAAGGAATTGGCTGCCTGCATGGGAAGAATGAGCCATTGAAAACCCTATGGATAGCGGCAACACTGTCAGTTACTAGACCCCCCATGAACAACAGAAGAACATTGTCAGAACGTGTGCCAGAAGATGAGCTCTTCAACTTGGAAAGTACTCAAAATACGGCTGAGGAAGAGGAAGAGCTGACTTTTCATAGGCAAGTCGACCATAATGATGCAAATCGAGTATAGCCATCAGGACCTTCATTTGCTGATGGGGCACAACTCAAAATGAGGAGAAACAGTTCAAATCGTCATTAATAATTGAAAATTGGTGTGTATGAAATATGAATCTAGGGACATTGGAAGTCATTAAAAATGAAATGGAATACATAAAGATTGATATTGTAAGCATTAGTTAGCTGAAATGGACTGATATTGACCATTTTGAAACAGAAAATCTTATGGTTTACTCTGCTGGAAATGACACAATCAAGAGAAACAACATTGCATTCATCATCAAAAGGACATTTTCAGATCTATTTTAATGTACAATGCTATCTTTGATAGGATGCTATCTAGCCCCCTTCAAGGAGAACCAATCAATACAACTATTGTTCAAATTTATGCACCAACCACCCAAAGCTGGTGATGCAGAAATTGAATAATTCTACCACCATATTCAGTCCCAAATTTGTCAGACTTGCTATCAAAATGCTATTGGAATGCAAAAGTTGAAAACAAAGAGGAAGGATCAGTAGTTGAAAAATATGGTCTTGGTGATAGAAACCAAGCTGGAGATCGCATGACAGAGTTTGCAAGACCAATAAATTGCTGATAGCATATACTATATTTTCCAACTTCTGTTCTTTCCTCTTAGGCTCCTACATTTGCACTCCAATCACCAATAATTACCAATTTATCTTGATTGTATGTTAGAATTTTGAATGATTAATGATTTCTTCAAACATATGATCAAAAACAAAAAAGGTGACCATAAATGTGGACTTCTCCAGATGGAATACACAGAAATCAAATTGACTACACCTGTGGGAAGAGACAATAAAAGAAGCTCAATATCAGCAACTGAAACCAGTCCAGGGGCTGATTGTGGAACAGATCAGCAATTGTTCATATGTGAGCTCAAGTTGAAGTTCAAGAAAATGCAAACAAGTACACGAGAGTCAATATACAACCTTGATAATAACCCACCAAATTTTGAGAACATCTCTGAATAAAGCACAGTGTCATTTTTTAAAAAAGGAAATAAAGCAAAGATACAAGTGCTTGTCAGAAGAGACTCTAAAACTTACTCTTAATCAGAGAGTAGCTAAGGCAAATGGAAGAAATGATGAAGTAAAGAGCTAAAAAGAAAATTTCAAAGGACAACTCGAGAATACAAAGTAAAATATTATCACAAAATGTGCAAAGGCCTAGAGTTAGAAAACCAAAACAGATCATATTCAGCATATCTTAAACTGAAAGAACTGAAGAAAAATGTCAAGTCTCGAGGTGCAATATTAAAAAATTCTATGGGCAAAATATTGAATGATGAAGGAAACATCTGAGGAAGATGGAAACCATATGGAGTCACTGTATCAAAAAGAATAGACCAACATTCAACCATTTCAGGAGGTAACATATGAGCAAGAACCAATGGTCAGGAAAGAAGAAATCCAAGATGAATGGAAAGTACTAACCCAAAACAAGATGCCAGGAATTTCTGGAATATCTGTTGAAATGTTTCCACAAGCTGATAAAGCACTGGCAGCACTCACTCATCTATGTCAGGAAATTTGGAATACAGCTACTTGGCTAACGGACTGGAAGAGATCCATATGTGTAAACATACCAAAGAAGGGAGACCAACGGAATGGTCAAATTATGTAACCCTATCATTGGCATCACATGTGAGTCAAATTGTACTGAAACTAATACAACAACAGTCGCATTAATTCATTGACAGAAAGTTACCATATTCAGCATTCAAGAGCCATCGTGGCACAGTGGTTACAGGTTGGATTGCAAACCCCAAGGTCAGCAGTTCAAAAGCACCAGTCACTCCGTGGGAGAAAGGCAAGGTTTTCTACTCCCATAATGAGTTACAGTCTCAGAAACTCACAGGGGCAGTTAGTTCTACCCTATACTATAGGGTCAGGATGAGTTGTCATCAACTACAAGGCAGTGAGTTTGGTTTCCCAGAGATTTAAGCCAGATTCAGAAGAGGATGTGGAACAAAGGATATCAGATATCAGATGGATCTTGCCTGAAAGCAGTGAATACCCAAAAGATGTTTACTTAAGTTTTATTAACACCCAAGGTATCTGACTGTGTGGATCATAACAAAACATGGATAGTTTTGAGAAGGGAATTCCAGAACACTTTGTCTTGCTCATGTGAAACTTGTACATGGATTAAGAAGCAGTAGCAAAAATAGAACAAGGGTAGATTGCATGGTTTAAGAATCAAGAAAGGTGTGCTTCCAGGTTGCACCCACTTATTATACTTTTTCAATCTGTATGGTGAGCAAATAATCAGAGAAGCCAAATTATATGAAGAAGAACACAGAATCAGATTTGGAGGAAATATTATTAACAACCTGCTATATGCAGACCACACTGTTTGGCTTGCTGACAAGGATGGGGGACTTGAAGCACTTGCTGGTGAAGATTATGGTTTGCAGCCTTCAATGTGGGCTACAACTCAACACAAAGAAAACCAAAGTCCTCACAACTGAACCAATAGGAAACATGATGATAAATCGAGAAAAACTTGAAGTTGTCAAGGATTTTGTCTTGTCTGGATCCACAAGCAATGCTCCTGGAAGCAGCAGTCAAGAGATGAAAAGATACATTGCACTGGGTAGATCTGCTGCATAAGAGCTCTTTAGAATGTTGAAAAGTTAGGATGTTACTTTAAGCAGGAAGTGCACCTGATCCAAACCATGGTATTTTCATTTGCCTCATCTGCATGTGAAAAGCTTGCCATTGAGTGAAGAAGACCCAGGTAAACTGTATGAATTTGAACCATGGTACTGGCAAAGAATATTGACAGTACCATGGACTGCCAAAAGAACAAACAAAATCTGTCTTGGAAGTACGGCCAGAATTCCCATTAGAAGTAAGGATGGTGAGACTTTGGACATGTTGTCAGTGGAGACCAGTCCCTGGAGAGGCATCATGCTTAGAAAAATGGAAGGGCTGTGAAAAAAGGTTGAAGGTCCTTGAAGAGCTGGATTGACACAGTGACTACAACAAGAGGACTGAGCATAGGAACACTTGGGTGGATGGAGGAGGAGCTGTTATTGTTACATTCTGCTGTGAATAGGTTTGCCATGGACCAGAACCAACTGGATGGCAAACTAACAACAACAACAACAACAACAGGGAGAGACATTAAAAAGTCAAACTCACTGCCATTGAGTTGACCTTGATTCAGAGCAACCCTGGAGGACAGGGTAGAACTGGCACCCGTGAGTTTCCCGAGAGTGTAACTTTTCACAGGGGGGGAAAGCCTGTTTAACCTACTACTTAGCAGCCCAGCCCATCACCAGGGCTCCACAAGGATAGAGAGAAGCACTGTTAGGGCTGGATAGGGTAGAGGATGTACACTGGTACATATGAGGGCTGGAGGTACAGGGAATCCAGGGTGGACGATACCTTCAGGACCAAGGGTGTGAGGGGCGATGCTGGGAGAGTGGAGGGTGAGTGGGTTGGAAAGGGGGAACTGATTACAAGGATCCACATGTGACCTCTTCCCTGGGATAGGGACAGCAGAGAACCGGGGAAGGGAGACTCCGGATAGGGCAAGATATGACAAAATAACGATGTATAAATTACCAAGGGCACATGAGGGAGGGCGGAAGGGGAGGGAGGGGAAAAAATGAGGACCTGATGCAAAGGGCTTAAGTGGAGAGCAAATGCTTTGAGAATGATTGGGGCAGGGAATGTTTGGATGTGCTTTATACAATTGATGTATGAATATGTATGGATTGTGATAAGAGTTGTATGAGTCCCTAATAAAATGTAAAAAAAGAAAAGAGGAGAAAAAATGAGTAGGGCAAAGATTGATGTGCTTTATACAATTGATGTATGTATATGTATGAACTGTGATAAGAGTTGTATGAGCCCCTAATAAATTGTTAAAAAAATGATCCTCAATTCTATCTGAATACTTGCCAGAGCTGCAAGTTGCCTTAATAAACACGAGCAAAAAAAGTACCTCTGGCAGCAGACCGCTCAGGTTCAAATCCAGGCTCTCTAACTTATTGACTATGTGACCTTGTGCAAACCTGGACCTCTCTGTGCTTACAAAGACTCACTTTCCAAAAGGGATGTCATAAGCCAACTTTTCTTATTCCTCACTGGGTTGCTTTGAAGATGAAATGAGACATCTGTCTAAAAATGCTTCTGACCATCCCTTGGTTCTCAAGCCCAATAAATGCTATGGATTATTGTTTTAAGATTATGAATGATTTTTTCCAAGGGTAGTGCAAAGATTAACATCAGTGCTACTACTCTCTGACAAAATATAAATCCAAATTTCTAAATAGCAGGGTCTGAACTGATGCGCTGTTAACAGCATCTTTCTTTTCTCCCATCACTTGTCACAGTAAATCTGATAAGAAATGCTGGGCTAGGGCCTGCAGCCAAGCCCCTCACTGGCAGAGTGCAGGACCTCAGGTTGTTGGCAGGCCAAGGGGCATCACAATGGCAAGAGGAGACTCCACAAAGGGCCCCTGCTTCCTCCCCCACACCCCCTGTCCCCACGTTCAGGGTGAAACGTCAAAATACAATTTTTTTGTCACCTGGTGAAATAATGAGCCCCCATTCCCGTTGCCTTGGCATCATCAGAGTGCAACAGCCACGTGGGGTAATCTCTGTTTCCTTGTTAATGCTGCTCAGTTCAAACATTTTCACAGGCCCTGGCAAAATGAAACCCGTGCTTTCTACCTAGGTGGAGTTTGAGGCGATTCAGCCCATTTGCTTCTGCTGAAGAGGCTACCTCAGAAAAACAGGAAATAAAAACATAGAGGGTGCCATTGACATTAGGTTTCTCGTTTTCTTCCTTTCTTCCCTACCTTCCTTTCTTCTTCTTGCCCTTCTCTTTCTCTTTTCTCCCTTCCCTCCCTTTGCTCACGTCTTCCTGCCTGCCTTCACCTTCCATCTTCCCTCCCGCACTCCTCCATTTCTTCTTCGCTCCCCTCTACCCACCCCCACCTTTCTCCTTTCCTTCCCTGCCTTTTCCCTTCAGCCTCACAGTCTCCCTCCTTCACTCTCTCCCTTTCCCCACCTTGTTTTGATCCAGTGATTTGTACTCCTTTCTTCCTCTCATCCCACCCCTCCCCATTGCTGGAGAAACATCAGTTCCTTGTGGCGCTGGTTTATTGGCGCCAGACCCTGTTCTTTGGGTGTTCACAAGTCTGCGTCCTGTGTGCAAACATAAGACAGACGTATGATCAGGGTTGGAAAGAAGATGGGATTTGACAGGTGTTCTGCACCCCAAATCTCCAGGAGGCAAAGGTAAAGTCAGGCTCCTGCCTTTAAGGTTATGTCTCCCATTGTAACTGCTTCCCACAGAGGCTCCTGCCTCCTGGCCACCTGAGGCCTGCTGCCTGCCTTCCTCTAGCTCCTGGGGAATTGGGGCAGCAGTGGCAAGAACAACAAAATTCCCCAGGAGTTGACAAGAAGGGAGGCTGCCTGGCTCAAGAGATGGCCCCCTCACCCACCTTCATGTTGTTGAGATGCAGGTTCTCATCCCTGTGGCTGGGCAAGAAACGCCCCCTCCCCAAACGCAGTGGCTTCAAACAAGGACCATCATCGTGTGGTTGCTGGGAGGCCACTGGGTCGTGCTTGGAGTCTCCCATGAGTTGGCAGTCACATGGGAGCTGGGGCAGGGGCCTCTGGTGACTCCAGTGCCTACACGTGCACTCAGAGGGCTGGCAGCTGAAGCTGGCCGTTAGCTGGGTGCTTAGCTGGGTTGTTGGTTGGAGTGTCTCCACGTGGCCTTTCCAGGTGGCTCAGGCTCCTTTCAGCATAGTGTCCGGGAGCTGAGAAGTGTCCTGAGAGGTAGCACGTGGAGGCTGGACATTCTGAGGGTGAACACTCAAGAAGAAATCTTTGAAGGGATTTTTCAGAAGCTGTGAAGCACTTTGGGGGAGGGAAGGGGGTTGCCCAAACTAGATGTCACAGTGTCATCTTCTCCATAATCTATTGGTTACAGAGGTCATGAAACATCCCAATTTAAGGGGAAAGGCCATAGACTCTACCTTCCTATAGGTAGCCTGTCAAGGAATTTGGGGGTCACATACGAAGACTGGGAGAACCTGGGTGGCACAAATGGTTAAGGACTCAACGTATCAAGAGGTGGTCAGTTGCACCCCTCAGAAGAAATAACTAATGGCCTGCTTCTAGAAGCCCACAGGCTTGAGAATCCTGTGATGTGTAGTTTCTCCCTGGCACCCAGGGGGTCCTCGGGAGCCAGAACCAACATAACAGCAACGGGTTGGGTTTTTGTTGGTTTTGTTTGGGCTAATATTAAAACGACTAGTATGAGATTATATATGTATTGTGTTTAACTCTCAGGACTCTGATTATGCTGAAGTTGAACAAAACTGTCTGCCTCTTCTATGAAAGCCAGCCGATGGAGGCAATGGGTGAGGGTCTAGAGGAAGAATGAATGTCACATTCCCGTCCTTATGTTTCAGTTGTCCTTAAAGGGCACAGGGGACAAACCAGATGTCTTTGATATGATTTTAACCTAATGATGTGCTAGTATGATGATGAGCAGCCAGAAAAGTAGTTTTAACTAATGTCATCCAATATTTGAAAAGTTGACGATTTCACATCGAATTTTATATTCTCAGCATCTCAGTTACAAACAGAAAATCAGGCCTTAAAATCCTTGCATTTCCCCAAGGCAACAACAGTCTGGAGCTAGAATTTGAATGTCCCCTGTGGATGAGCTGCCACGTGCCTGTTAACCACAGTCCCCATCCATCCCTATTGCCCCCAACACAGAGGTTGGCTACTAGTATCCTTTATCTATATGGCTAAAAGGTTAGTTGGTTTGGATTGTGTTGCTAGTTTTTCCTGTTTTGCTTTTGCTTACTTTTGATTTTTGGGGGGCTAGGAAATGGTGTGTATTTTGGTACCATGTCTTCCAAAGCGAGAAAATTAAACCCAGTAAGCCAAGAAGGTCAAACAGTCTAGATTAATGATGAAAGGAGGAGCCCTGTTGGTGAAGTCGATTATGAGTTGGACTTCTAACTGCAAGATCAGAAGTTCGAAACTCCCCCCCCCCAGTCCACAAGAGAAAGATGAGATTTTCTACTCCTGTAAAGATTTACAGCCTTGGAAACCCACAGGGGCAGTTCTATACTCTGTCCAAAGGGTTGCTATATGTCAGAATTGATTCCAGAGTAGTGAGGTTTTCTTGATTGATATAAAATATATTTTGGTGAGTATTGAAAAAACCAGTCAATATTATTTTTAATACACATCAAAGAAGGTCCACATTAATTGTTCACACAACCCTGCCACCTTCTTTCTTTATTCCCTTGCTTCCCACTCTCCTTTCTTCCTCCCTATGGTCTTTTATCTAATTATTTTTCTTTCAAGGGTTAGCCTAGGAGTGGGAAAGTCTGAGTAATTCTTAACCAAAAGACTAAATTGGTTTTATTGTTGGTGTTATTACTTGGGTTAAATTTTTTTCTTTTCTCTTCTTCTATTGGTTTGTGTCATGTAACCCAGAGAATGAGGAAACATTTAGAACATCAAAACACTATCCTTTCTCAGTAGACTACAAGCATTAAAGGCAACAGAGATAAATACTCCAATAATAACAATAACATACAAGGATAGTTAGAGAGATAAATAGAGAGATAGAAAAACCACAAAATCTGAGCAGTTGTGGGAAGGAGAATAGGACTAAACCCATGAATAAATATAGGTTTGCCAGAGAATAGTTCTATATACATATTAGCATATACTACAAATATGTCCATGAATATAATAGTGCATCCAGGAGGCATAGTTATGAAAATGTCTTAGGTATAACGAAACCCCTTGAGGGAGCGTGTCCTAAATATGGGGGATCAGGAACATAGCTCTGAGAGACCTCAAGATCTATTGGTACAAACTAGCTCACAAAGACTATGTTCTGTATCCATCAGGGAAGTGACTGGGGTCTTCAAAAGCTAGTGAGTAGCAAACTAAAAGTCGGTTCTTGGTCTCACCCTATGTGTTGGACAGGGTTCTCTAGAGAGACAAAACCATATTGCTAGTAATTATATATAAATATATTTATAAAGCTAGATATACAATACAAGAAATGAACCACTAAATTATGTACAGATAAGATAACACAAGAAACTAACAGTGAAATTATAAAACAGTGAGACACTAGCAGTCCTTTAAGGCTTGAGAGCCACCAGTTGCCAGTCCCTTTCTGTAGAGAGAGCTTGGCTATATATACCCAGGCAGCAAACAGCATGACAAGTTACCAACTGTCACCAACTGTCGGTCCCCAACTCCAGAGACGAACATACCAATCCTGTGGGATTAAATGGACCTCAACTTACAGCGACACAGTCCACAAGCTAGGCATCCCACAGGTAGTGTACCCCTTTAAATTGAGGCACAGAACAAGCAAGGCAAGGCACACGAAGCCATTTATCCCTCTGCCCTTCTATTAATCCTACTTGTGTTTATCGGCCAGGCTGGCACAATAAACTATGGCACCCTGTCTGGAGCAAATAACAGTGAATAAAATCAAGATGCCTGGCAACAATTAGTCCAAATCAGTAATGGACTATGCGTACCTCAGCCTCTATGATGCTAAGGTCAGAAGAACTAAATGGTGCCTGCCTATCACAAACAGCTGCTCTGAAAGGGATCATGGTACATGATCCTAGATAGAGTGGGGAGTAATGTGTAAGAAAACTGAAAGTCACACTACTACTACCAATAGTAATAATAATAATGATAAAAGATTAGGTTTATTGGTTAGATAGACTAGTGAGATCCCCACTACTATGGTCCTTCATCACCCTTCAGGTCTGGAACTGAATTCCACCCCCTGAAAAATAGACAGGTTTATAAAGTGAACCTTATGAGAATCAAAGGTTGCAGCCCTCAGTGTGGATTACAACTCAATGTCAAGAAGACACACATCCTCACAACTTGATTAATAGGTACCATGATAAATGGAGAAGTTTGTTGTTTTTTTTTATTTGTTGAAGTTGTCACGGATTTTTGTCTTGATGAGGTCTATAATCAATGCTCTTGGAAGCTGCAATCATGAGATCAAATGACGCATTGCATATGGATACATTTGGTGCACAATACGTCTGTAGAGTGCTAAAAAGCAAGGATGTTACTTTGAGGACTAAGGTGCACCTTAACCAAGCCATAGTAACTTAAATTGCCTCATAAGTATGTGAAAGTTAGACATTGAATAAGAAAGGCTGAAGAAGAATTGATATGTTTGAATTGTGGTGCTGGTGAAGAATATTGAAAGTAACATGGACTGCCTAGGGAACAAACAGATCTGTCTTAGAAGAAGTATGGTCAGAGGGCTCCTTAAAGGCAAGGATGGTATGACTTCCTCTCACATACTTTGGTCATGTTATTAAGAGAGACTAGTCCCTGGAGAAGGACATCATGCCAGGTGAAGTAGAGGGACAGTGAAAGAGAGGAAGCCCCTTAAGGAGATGGATTGACAGTGACTGAAACAAGGGGCTCAAGCTTGGGAACAATTAGGAGAATAATTCAGGGCTAGGTAGTGATTCTTTCTGTTTGACATAGGGTCAATGTGGGTTGCAACTGGCTCAATGGCACCTGATAAGAACAACTACACCAAAATGAATCATAGCACTGAGGAACACACATTCCTCAGAACCATCAACCATTCAAAAGCAAATAGGCAGTATTTGCCCAAGGCCAAATTCAAAAGGCAGGCAAGGTTAGGGGAGAAGGGTGAATGAAAAGAGGAAGCAGAGTTTCAATGGCATGAGTGATATTACATTGCAGGAGATTGTCATCTATGTCACATAACAAAACGTGTATAAATTGTTATGTGCAAAGCTGACTTTCTCTGTAAATCTTAACCCACCTTACAATAAAAAGTTTCTTTAAAAAAAAAGACACCATAGTTCATATAATAGACACAGCCAAAGATCTCCTGGACAATCCTAAAATGATCTCCCAAATGATTTGTGTAGTTAGCCCTCCCCAGGGAGTTCGACCCATTGAAACGCTGGGCGGTTATGGCTGCAATTATATTTCAGGCCAGAAGAGGCAGCAGATGCCTGGTTGTTCAAATGCTGCAAAACTACCAGACAATGGGCAAACAGTTTCTTTCCACGGACGACTAGCGGCTCTGTCATATCCATGTCTGGTGTTCAACACTTGGCGACAGAATCCAGCCCGCTGGGTTTGGGTGGGGTCTGTTTCTCACCCTTGCTTGGCTTGGGATTGTTCTATGGCATCCACTAAGTGGAGTCCTTTCCTTTCTGATGTCCCAAGAAAGCTGTTTTCTCCTTTTTCTCTCTCTGGCCCTCTTCCCAAGAACCCTGGGGTTCACTCTGCTTTCCTTTGGTTCATGTTTCTCAGGCAGTTACTTGACCTTGGTTCATCTACTGCAGGTGACCATTTGCAAGGAACTGTACCGTCCTTGGATGGTGTTGTTCATGAGCTAGGCTGCGAACTACGGGTTAAAGGTTTGAGTTCACCCAGAGGTGCCTTCCAAGAAGGGCCTGGTGATATGCCTCTGGAAAAAAACCCACCCCAGTCATGGAAAATTCTAGGGACCGGACTTCTCTAACACACTTGGGCTCTACATGAGTCCGAGTTGACTCAATGGCAATTGGTTGCTGGAATTCCTGTAAGTAGAAGACAACAATCTTTAAGCAGTCCCTCTTGGATTCATGGGAGGAGGATGGCTTCCACTGAGAGAACTTCTCAGGGCTCCAAGGGCTCAATGATCTTACATAAAATGAGAGAAACGATGAGCCTGATGACAGATGATATTGCTATGCAGGCCCCGTTTCAGGATGCTCAAGTTTCCAGGTCTTTCCCTGACTCACAGTGGAGCCCTGTGAGGTTCCAAATAGAAGGGCATCCTTGCTCCTAGGACCTGGAGCCTTGTAGCTGAGCAGAGCAGTCATGATGAGAAAGAGGACCCAAGGGGAAGTCAGGGGGCTGCTTCGCTTGTCTCGTTGTCAAGCAAACAAATGTTTTGGCAGGAAATTTCTCTTCAAGAGTGTTCTGATTTCTTGAAGGAAATCTTCTTCTGAACCATTTCCTCAGGGGAAAACCACTCAACTACCTCGGGAAGGAAGATTTTTCTCCTTCCAAGCTTACCAGGCTGTGCTAAGTCACAGCGGAGGTGTGACTAGCAGGCAATGAAACTGATTTCCAGACTCCTATGAAAACCAGCAAGTGCTCGGCTGCTAAGTGAAAGGCCGGCAGTTGGAAAACCCCAGCTGCTGTGCAGGAGAAAGTCGTGGCTGACTGTGTCTGACAAGATGACAGCTTTGGAAACCCAATGGGCCAGTTCTTCTCTGTGCTCTACAGTTGCTTTGAGTTGGAGTGGACTTGACAGTGATAGATCTGATCTTTTTTTCCCCATGGAACTCAGCTTGCAGGAATACATGTGCATTCATGGATGTCTGTGTCTGCTTTGGCATGCATGTGCACATATGTGCCTATTTGCACGTGGATGGAGACGTCTGTGAATGTGGGCGTCTCTATTTACTTTGCCATGTGTGTGCACATGTCTGCCTTTGTCAGTATGCATGCAGGCTCAGGCAGCATAAAGAGATCACAGAGAAACTTGGAGAGAAAGAGAAAAGTAACCTATTTTCTCATGGGTCTCCCATACCTGACGGTCTACTGGCATCCACCGCCACGAAGATCAGAGATCACTTCATGCCATGTGTCCAACTGCCCATTGCTGGTTGAGGTCAGTCAGCAGGGAGGCAAGTCAGACTGGCCTCGCCAACCTACCACCCACCTGCAGGAGTGATTCCCACCATCTGTCCTGGAGCCCCTCCCACCTTACTCAGCCTCCCTAGACATTGAGTGAAAGGCGTTTCCAACGTTTTTACATAAAGATTTCTGAGATTGACTGAAGAAATGATTTCATTTGACAAAACATGAAGCTTTGAATTTAAGATTTGAGGCAAGTGCCCTCCAGAGAGGGGGACACAGGACGGGGCCATGCTCCCTTCCAGTATGCACGGTGGTTGCTATGAGTTGGAACCAACTTGATGAGCACCTGCCAGCAACAACAACAACCAGAAATTGACCAAACTTCTGTGGCCTCAACTCGGAAATGAGAATATTAACATTGCCTCCTAGAAAGAACTCAAGGTATGTACAATTGGTTAATAGGCGTTTGGAAAGTGAGTACATTAAGTGGACTGATGACATTGATAAGGCAATAAGAAACTGAGAAGGCTTCACTAACAGGTGCTTTCACATCTGTAACCAGTAGATTCCTTCCTTCTTCATCTCTTGCCATCTTAATCAGCTCCCACACTTTCCAGGCAGCTTGAGGGATTAAATGTTCAGTCTGCTCCTATTATAAGCCTCAGCCTCAGAATCAGAGGCTTTACCTGAGTTTTGAGGAGCTATACTGGGAATGAGGGAGAGTAACCTGTCTTTTCTATTGCTCTCCTATCGCTCCCTCTTCCCTAGCCCTTCCCTGTCTCTTGGCCTGCCTTTCCTCCCTAGAGCATTGGCTTCTGGGAGAAGGGGATGGAAACAATGAGCACAATGAGCACATTCCTGACCAGGCCTCTACCATGCTATCTTCCAACCCTCTCTTGGAAGGGCCTCCACGAAGTCCTCTTATGTCATCTCACAATAACTTGTTAGATACCATTGAGTGAGCTCCTGACTCATAGCAAAAGTACACACAAGAGATTGAAGCACCACATTGTCCTCACACTGATACTCATAACTTTGTAGAATTCCTAGAGGGCTTCTGACTTCCTGTCCTTTTTCACACACACACACACATAGATGCATCCTTGCCGAATTTATGGATTGCTTCTGACTTTATTCCTTTTTAAACACACACACACACACACACACACACACACACACACACACACCCTTGCCGAATCTCTGGATGACTTCTGACTTCATGTCCTTTTAACACAACAGACTCACCATTGCAGAATCACTAGAGGGCTTCTGATTTTGTGTCCTTTTTACACAATACACGTCCACACACACACACACATACACACACACACCCTTGAAGAATCGCTGGAGGCCTTCTGACTTCATAATTTTTACACACACATAAACACAACAAGCACCTTTGCAGAATCTCTGGAGTGCTTCTGACATCGTGTCCTTTTTACACACACACACACACACACACACACACACACACACACACACAAACATAGACCCTTGCAGAATTTCTACAAGGATTCTGACTTCATGTCCTTTTTACACACACACACACACACACACACACATACTCCCTCACTCTCACACTCATACTTTTCCAGAAAACCTAGAGGGCTTCTGACTTCGTGTCCTTTTAACACAACACACTCACCCTTGCAGAATCTCTAGAGGGCTTCAGATATCCTGTTCTTTTGACACGCACACACACATACACACACACACACACACACCCTTGCAGAATCTCCAGACAGTTTATAACTTCGTGTTGTTTACACACACACACACACACACACACACACTCTGGCAGAATCTCTGGAGGGCTTCTAACTTGGTGTACTTATTACAAACACAACACACACGCACACACCCTTGCAGAATCAATAGTGGGCTTCTCACTTCGCGTGATTTTTGCACACACACACACACACATACACCCTTGCAGAATCTCTGAAGGGCTTCTGACTTTGTGTCCTTTTTACACAAACACACACACATACAAACACTCTTGAAGAATCTCTAGAAGGCTTCTGATTTCGTGTCCTTATTACACACACACACACACACACACACTCACACCCCAAACTCATTCTCTTACAAAATCTCTGCAGTCCTTCTGACTTCGTGTCCTTTTTTAAACACACACACACAAACACACATACACTTGTAGAATCTCAGGAGGGCTTCTGATTTCGTGTCCTTATTACACACGCACACACATACACACACACACACACACTCCCTCACTCTCACACTCATACTTTTCCAGAAAACCTAGAGGGCTTCTGACTTCGTGTCCTTTTAACACAACACACTCACCCTTGCAGAATCTCTAGAGGGCTTCTGACATCCTGTCCTTTTGACACACACACATATACACACACACACACCCTTGCAGAATATCCACATGTATTGT
Organism: Tenrec ecaudatus; assembly: GCF_050624435.1. Classification (NCBI taxonomy): domain Eukaryota; kingdom Metazoa; phylum Chordata; class Mammalia; order Afrosoricida; family Tenrecidae; genus Tenrec; species Tenrec ecaudatus. The sequence goes on from NC_134545.1 coordinate 37,095,251, forward strand.
GACTTCGTGTCGTTTTCACACACACACACACACACTCTTGCAGAATTACTGGAGGGCTTCTAACTTGGTGTACTTATTACAAACACAACACACACGCACACACCCTTGCAGAATCAATAGTGGGCTTCTGACTTCGTGTGATTTTTACACACACACACACACACACACACAAACACATACACCCTTGCAGAATCTCTGAAGGGCTTCTAACTTTGTGTCCTTTTTACACAAACACACACACACATACACACACCCTTGAAGAATCTCTAGAGGACTTCTGATTTCGTGTCCTTATTACACACACACACACACACATACACTCACAACCCAAACTCAATATCTTACAAAATCTCTGCAGTCCTTCTGACTTCGTGTCCTTTTGTAAAGACACACACAAACACACATACACTTGTAGAATCTCTGGAGGGCTTCTGATTTCGTTTCCTTATTACACGCGAGCGCACACACACAGACACACACACACACAGTCCCTCACTCTCACACTCATACCTTTTCAGAAAACCTAGAGGGATTCTGACTTCGTGTCCTTTTAACACAACACACTCACCCTTGCAGAATTTCTAGAGGGCTTCTGACATCTTGTCCTTTTGACACACACACATACACACATACACACACACCCTTGCAGAATATCCACATGTATTGTGACTTCGTGTCGTTTTCACACACACACACACACACAGACACACACGCACTCTTGCAGAATCACTGGAGGGCTTCTAACTTGGTGTACTTATTACAAACACAACACACACGCACACACCCTTGCAGAATCAATAGTGGGCTTCTGACTTCGTGTGCTTTTTACACAAACACACACACACACACTTGAAGAATCTCTAGAGGGCTTCTGATTTCGTGTCCTTATTACACACACACACACACACACTCACAACCCAAACTCATTCTCTTACAAAATCTCTGCATTCCTTCTGACTTCGTGTCCTTTTTTAAACACACACACAAACACACATACACATGTAGAATCTCTGGAGGGCTTCTGATTTCGTGTCCTTATTACACACACACACACACACACACACACACACTCCCTCACTCTCACACTCATACCTTTTCAGAAAACTTAGAAGGTTTCTGACTTCGTGTCCTTTTAACACAACACACTCACTCTTGCAGAATCTCTAGAGGCGTTCTGATATCCTGTTCTTTTGAAACACACACACATACACACACAAACACACCCTTGCAGAATCTCCAGACAGTTTATAACTTCGTGTTGTTTTCACACACACACACACACACACACACACACACACAGACACTCTTGCAGAATCTCTGGAGGGCTTCTAACTTGGTGTACTTATTACAAACACAACACACACGCACACACCCTTGCAGAATCAATAGTGGGCTTCAGACTTCGTGTGATTTTTACACACACACACACACACACACTCACACACACACAATTGCAGAATCTCTGAAGGGCTACTGACTTTGTGTCCTTTTACACAAACACACACACACTCACAACCCAAACTCATTCTCTTACAAAATCTCTGCAGTCCTTCTGACTTCGTGTCCTTTTTTAAACACACACACACAAACACACACACACACACTTGTAGAATCTCTGGAGGGCTTCTGATTTCATGTCCTTATTACTCACACACACACACAACCTTGCAGAATCTCTGGAGGGCTTCTGACTTCCTGTCCATTTTACACACACACACACACACACAAACAAACACACACCCTCCCTCACACTGATACTCATGCATTTCAGAATTCCTACAGAGCTTCTGACTTCCTGTCATTTTTACACAC